>NC_056446.1:28542199-28703778 GCF_018296145.1 Oncorhynchus tshawytscha
AAGTTTTATTAAGTTTTCAATCAACCAACAAAGCACATTCCACATTCACAGATGTGACAGGCTTTAAAAAAAAAAAAGGTCAAAAAATAATAATACATTTGAAAAAATAAAAAATAAAAATACAGTTCAAATGAATGATAAAGTCAAATAAAAGCATTTATTTTCTTAATCTATTTATTTTCCTTGGTGCATATATACAGTGCCTTGCGAAAGTATTCGGCCCCCTTGAACTTTGCGACCTTTTGCCACATTTCAGGCTTCAAACATAAAGATATAAAACTGTATTTTTGTGAAGAATCAACAACAAGTGGGACACAATCATGAAGTGGAACGACATTTATTGGATATTTCAAACTTTTTTAACATATCAAAAACTGAAAAATTGGGCATGCAAAATTATTCAGCCCCTTTACTTTCAAAAGCCAGTATGTAATCATGAGCAAATTTTTCTCTGTCAGGATCAAGAACAAAGCCCTGCTGGGCATTAAGAAGATAGATACACGGGGTCATATCAAACTGTACCTCTAGTATTTTCTGTGCAGCAGTATGTACAGATCTCTCAGATCTCTCTACAGCTCCAAAATACATGCATATAGGTTCCACTTTCAGAGGTACATCTTTTACAGTTAGGAGACATATCTGTTTTCATTCTATGGAGTCTCAAAGGAGTATAATAAGATTTGTACAAATATTTGTAATTAGATTCTTTCATTTTTACACTGGTAGAGGAGCAGTATACCCTGTCGCAAACCTCCGCCCATAACTCATCACTGATAGTCAGACCAAGGTCCTTTTCCCAGATTATTTTCAAAGGAGTAAAGGAGGAGCTTCCTTTCTCAGAAAGGAGTCTATAGATGTAAGATATTTAGCCTTTAATGGATTGTGCTGTGACAAGAAGGGTTTCAACTTCATTCAACTGAGTTCTAAACCTCCTCTTGGAGGTAAATGAGGAAATTACATGTCTAATTTGAAGATATTTTAAAAAAGTGGGATCTTGGCACATCGAATTCACTGCAGAGCTCTTGAAAGGATTTCAGTGTAGTGGTTTTCTGATGAAATAGGTCTGAAAAGGTCCTGATTCCTAGAGTATGCCAAAGATTAAAGTTGGCATCCCTCGGGGCTTTTGGCAAGTCTGGGTTGCCTACTATAGGTGAGTGAGAACATATTTGGGAGGAAATGCCCAGGTATTTCTTACAGTCCCTCCACGCTAGTAGGGTGCTGTAAATCACAAAGGTTTTGGCTATGTTGCCCACTTCACTAAAGTTATTAATGAATATAATTGAGCTTAAGGGCAATGAACCACAGGATTGGGATTCTATCTGAATCCACGTTGACTCTTGTCTGTTTGTGATCCATGTTAGCATGTTGCGGATTTGGGCAGACCAGTAGTACAATTGAAGGGAGGGAAGGGCAAGACCACCCTTAGATTCAGGTTTCGATAGAGTGGAAAACTTGATCCTAGGTTTTTTATTGCCCCATATAAATTTGGTGATGCTTTGGTTAGTTGTTTTGAAGAAGGAAACTGGGAGATAGCATGGGAGCATCTGAAATAAGTAGTTCAGTCTAGGGAGGACGTTCATACGCATTACATTAATTCTTCCTACTAAGCTAATTGGGAGGGAGATCCAGGTTTGGAGATCGCTCTTGATTCGATCCAGGAGTGGAAGATAATTTTCCTTAAAAAGGCTATTCAGATCTGGTGTTATGAAGATCCCGAGGTATTGAAACCCCTGTGTTTTCCATTGGAAAGGACAAAGTGTCTTCATAGAGCTGGTGAGTGTAATATTGAGAGGGCAGACAGTGGATTTGTTAAAATTGATCTTATAACCTGAAAACTTGCCATACTGAGCAATTGTGTCTAAAATGAGAGGGAGGGATTTCTCAGGGTTGGATATGTAGAGCAAGGCATCATCCGCGCAAAGCGAAATCTTGTGCTGCAGGCCGCCTGCAGAAACACCCATAATACTTGGATTGCTCCTTATCAGCTCTGCCAGAGGCTCCGCCCCCAACAAGTAGAGCAGCGGGGACAGCGAGCACCCTTGTCTTGTGCCCTGTTCCAGAGGGAATCTGTCAGAGTTCAGTCCATTAGTAGTCACCATGGCATTTGGATGAGAGTATAGTGATTTGATCCATTTAATAAAATTTGGGCCCATATTGAACTTTTCTAAGACTGAAAACAGAAAGCTCCACTCCATCCTGTCAAACGCCTTCTCAGCATCCAGTGAAGCCAGCAGGACAGGGGTCTTCTGTGCGTTTACTTGATCAATAATATCAAAAAGATGGCGAATGTTATCAGAAGAGTATCTGTCTCTAATAAATCCAGTTTGGTCCGCTTTTATTATTTTGGGAAGAAGAGTGTTTAGTCTTTTGGCGAGCAATTTGGTAATTATTTTATAGTCGAAATCCAACAAGCTTATGGTAGGGAGGACGAGCAGGATAGGGGGTCCTTTTTGTCCTTTTTTAGCAACACTGTAATGCGAGCTGTGTGCATTGAGTCTGGGAGAACTCCGTTTTTGTAAAAATCCTCCAGCATTGGCATGAAGATAGGGCTGAGCTGGGGCCAAAAAGCTTTGTAGAACTCTCTGGGGAATCCATCTGGGCCTGGGGACTTATTAGGTGGCATGGAGGTAATTGCCTCCAGGATCTCCTCAGGAGTGAAGGGGGAGTTGAGATCTTCTTGGTCGGTCTCTGATAGTTTAGGTAGCGAGATTCCCTCTAGGAAAAAGTGGAGTTCTGCCTCCGTGTGTTTTCTCTCAGAGGTGTATAGTTTGCAGTAAAAATCATGAAAAGTTAAATTGATCTTTTTTGGGTCATATGTGACCTCGTCCTCTACTGTTCGGATAGCCATGATTGTATGCTCTGACTGCTCCTTTTTTTAATTGGTAAGCAAGCAATCTACTGGGCCTATTGCTATACTCATGGTATTTCTGTTTAGTAAAGAAAACTTCTTTTTTTATCTCCCGAGTGTAGTCCAAATTCAGTTTGGCTTTGGCTGCTTTAAGATGACTCCAGGAGGTGCTGTCTAGGGATTGTTTATGTATTTTTTCACAGCATTCCAGCTCCCTCTCAAGATCTAGCCTGTGTGCTTCCATTGCTTTTTTCTTAGAGGAAGCATATGCAATTAGATGACCTCTTAGTGTGGCTTTAGCAGCGTCCCACATTGTGGCCGGAGAAACAGGAGAATCTTTATTGTCTTGTGTGTAGTTGTCTATCCATGTAGTTACCAATGTATGGAACACGTCATTTGATAGCATGGAGGTGTTGAATTTCCAGCTCTTTGACCTCGGGATGTTTTTGCAGAGGTCAAAGCGGAGGTGGACAAAAGGCGTGATCTGAAAGTGCTATGGGTCCGATTGTACAAGTGGCTGAATTTACGAAACTCTTTGGGATAAAAATGTAATCTATACGGGAGTAGGTGTTATGGACATTAGAGTAGTATGTATAGTCCATAGATGAGCTATTAGTCTCTCTCCAGATATCTATCAGTCCCATCTCTTTAGTAAGAGAGTTCAACATCTTTGCAGATCTAGGATTTGTGGTGGGGACTTGAGATGATTTGTCTAGGGTTGGGTTAAGGGTACAATTAAAATCTCCGGCCACCACACCAAAGGAGACACAATGCTCATTGAACAGGGTTATAATTTTTGACATGAAGGCAGGAGTATCTGTGTTAGGGGCGTATATGTTTAATATAGTAATTGGTTGACCATATAGTGACCCAGTTATCAAAATAAATCTCCCCTCCGGATCAGATATGTTTTTGTCAATTATGAATGGAACATTTTTATGGATAAGTATGGCTGTGCCTCTACTGTTTGATTTGAAAGATGAGATATACACCTGTCCCACCCAAGCTCTGCGGAGTTTGGCATGTTCAGCATCACAGAGGTGTGTCTCTTGTAATAGCGCGATGTCTGCTTTTTCCTTCTTTAGAGCACATAGTATCTTTTTTCGTTTTATTGCATGCCCTAGACCATGGCAGTTCCATGTCAATAGATTTAAGGTACTAGTCATCGTCATCGAGCAGTAATCGAACTTTAGTGCAAGTCATCGCTGGGTAAAAGTGGATAGTAGTTACAGCTGTGTTCACATAAAAGGAAAATAAATGGTGTACATAAAATAATCATCTCTGAACACCCCAGCCGAGTTCCCAAACAACTCGACACATCCCGTTGGATCTATTACAGTCATCCCAAAGAAATGCCTCATCCTCTCCACCAAAGAAATGCCTCATCCTCTCCACCCCGCATTGAGTAAATAACACAGTTGCCCTCGTCCAGACCACACTAAAAGAGGGGAGAAAAATAAAATCAATAGCCCAGCCTACATATACCTCCCCCAAGGGACATAGGGAACCCCAAGTAATAATAGCAACAAAAAAACAGGGAAATAAAAGTAGGCTGAAACATTAGTAGGCCTAGGTTAGGCTATACAGCCCATCCCTCTCAGTTAAAGGAAAATAAATATAAATTGGACGGCTATAATGACATTTAGGGGGTGGGTCTCTGGATATTGGCTATATGTCGTCTTACCTCCTTTAGTAATGGCATTAATCTCATTTAGTCATTGGTCTGTTTCTCATTGGCCATGATTGTCTTTCAAAAAACGTTTTGCCTCTTCGGGAGTTTTGAAGTGTCGCAAGGCTCCTTGGTGAAGAATCCTGAGCTCGTTTGGGTATTTGAATCCCCTGAAGATGCCTCGGTCAATGGAGTATTTCTTCACTTCGTCAAATTCTTGGCGCTTTCGGCGTATTCCAGCTGACAGGTCCTGGTGTAAAGCGAGTTTGGCGTTTCCCATTGTGATGGTGTTGTTTTTCGCCGCCTGTAGGACTCGTTCCTTGTCGGTGAATCTCAGGAAACGTATGGTGATTGGGCGTGGTGGTTGTCTGGCTGCTGGTGGGGGCCTCAGTGCTCGGTGAGCTCTCTCGAGTTCTATGGGCCTGTCGGTGGACATGTGGAGCCACTCGGGAAGTTTGTCTTGCAGGTAGCGGATCAGTGGCATGTTTCCCTCTTCTTTTTCGCCCAGATTGAATAGAACACAATTATTCCTTCGCCCCCTGTTTTCCAGGTCCTCTGTTTTCTCTTCCAGATGCTCAATTTTCTTTTTAGCATATGCTATTGTTTCCATGGCATCTGTCAATAAGTTTTCCATGGATAGGATTCGCCCCTCTGCCTCGTCCAGGCGCCCCGCGTTTATGGTTATCTTGTTGTTGATGTCAGGCAAAGCGTTTTCCAGGATTGTCACCTTGCCCCCTATCGCACTGAGCTGAGAGTTAATGGCATCTAATTTAGTGTTTAGTTCTGTACGTTGGGATCTCAACTCAGAAAGGATGTCTTCGACAGAGTGCGAGGTTGGCATTCATTGGGCCTCGGGGGGGAGCGGGTCCTCTTGCTCCTGGCTAATGGCGCTAGTTTTTTCTGAAGCTAGCTTCTTCTTGGAGGTTTTTTCCATCGCTAATACTCGAGTCCGGGTAAAAATGTCACCTGTAGTGTCGCCTTTTGTTGCCGCCATGACTTTTTCTTACTAAAGCTAAATGGGTTTGAACTTGGAGTGGAGGTAAGATTAGGAATTGGAAACTACTTGTGCGGAGCTCTTAGTTCATGCGGCCATCTCGTTCAAGGGTCACGTGATCCTCCCCTAAGGGATGTTTTTAATACTCGTGAAAAACAAGACAGTGGCCGTGTGTACAGGCCCATTCAGCAATTTCTCCAAGTTAAATACTGACACGCAACCATGGTAAAAACAAAGAGCCTGTTAATAGATGGAACACAGAGCAAAGAGCATTGCCAGAGAAGAGCCTATTGCGAGGGGAGAGATGGCCGTGTTTGTTTCCTCAATGGCCACTCAATTAAAGTAATGTATATTCACATCAGAAAAGCAGCAGGAAACTAACAAGACATTGTTTGGTCTAGAAGTGGAACCCTGCCCCCGTGATGGACTCTCTCATGTTCCAGAACTTAACAGTAGTTCCATTCCTCTATCCATTATCCTTATAGGGACGTTTGTAATAGGAGGAACATATGAAAAGGGCACAGGAGATTGGTGGCACCTTTATTGGGGAGAACAGGCTCGTGGTAATGACTGGAGCGGAATTAGTGTAATGGTATCAAATACATCAAGCACATGGTTTCCATGTATTTGATGTCATTCCATGTACTCCATTCCAGCCATTATTATAAGCCGTCCTCCACTCGGCAGCCTCCTGTGGAAGAGTGGATGATGACGGTTGTCTCTTATGCAACTGAGATCAACTCAGCTGACCTGGGCTCAAGGGAATCGGGCATAACATTCCACTAAGGCAGGGTTCTCAAACCTCTACTCGGAGACCCCTAGCCTATTCCATAGCTAGCACACCTGATTCAAATTGTCAACTCATCATCAAGCCCTTGACTAGGTGAATCAGGTGAGTTAGTTCAGGGCTACAACCAAATTGAGAAACGTCTAGGGGTCCCGAGGAGAGGTTTGAAAACCACTGCCCTACGGTCCCAGTTAGTTACACAACTTTTCATTTTTTTGGAATTCTGGAATTGTAACATGGCACTATAACATGTTTCTTACCCTGTGTACCCTGACTGAGTGGTGAGTGTCTTACCCTGTGAGCCGTACGGAAGTAGATGCTCTTGTCTGCTCCACAGCTGATCATCCTCACCTTGTTGTCATTGGCTGAGGAAGGAGAGGTAATGTCACCATAGCCATGAGACCAGTCACAGAGCTTTGATCATAACAAAGATCTTCATATACTTTATCCTACTTTCAAACCTTACGTCATAGACTGTTTCTGTTCTACAGAGTGAGGTCTTCCTCTCTGCTGTCGAGAGGTCAGAACAAAGGTTATCCTGTGTTATACACCTCTAACATCCAGCTAGATACATTGGAAACCCCATCCCCATTCCATCCCACCCCATCCCCATTCCATTCCATCCCCATCCCCATTCCACTCCCATCCCATTCCATCCCCATCCCATTCCACTCCCATCCCATTCCCATCCCCATCCCCATCCCCATCCCCATCCCCATCCCATTCCACTCCCATCCCATCCCCATCCCCATCCACATCCCATTCCATCCCATTCCATCCCCATTCCGTCCCAATTCCATTCCCATTCCCTCCCCATCCCAATTCCATTCCCATCCCCATTCCATCCCCATCCCCATTTCATTCCAGCCCCATCCCATTCCATCCCCATTCCATTCCATCCCCATCCCAATTCCATTCCATCCCCCTCCCCATTCCATCCCCATCCCCATTCCATCCCCATCCCAATTCCATTCCCATCCCCATTCCATCCCCATCCCCTTCCCCATCCCATTCCATTCCCCTCCTCATTCCATCCCCATCCCCATTCCATCCCCATCCCAATTCCATTCCCATCCCCATTCCATCCCCATCCCCTTCCCCATCCCATTCCATCCCCATCGCCATCCCATTCCATCCCCATCCCAATTCCATCCCCATTCACTTCCATCCCCATCCCCATCCCAATTCCATCCCCATCCCAATTCCATTCCCCCATTCCCATTCCCATCCCCATTCCAACCCATTCCATCCCCATCCCATTCCCATCCCATCCCCATCCCATTCCATCCCCATCCTAATTCCCATCCCCATCCCCATTCCATCCCATCCCCATCCCCATCCCAATACATCCCCATTCCATCCCCATCCCCATTCCATTCCATCCCCATCCTAATTCCCATCCCGATCCCATTCCATCCACATCACATCCCCATCCTAATTCCCATCCCCATCCCCATCCCAATACATCCCCATTCCCATCCCATCCATCCCCATCCCATTCCATCCCCATCCTAATTCCCATCCCAATTCAATTCCATCCCCATCCCAATTCCATTCCATCCCAATTCCATTCCCATCCCATTCCATCCCCATTCCATCCCCATCCCCATCCTAATTCCCATCCCCATTCCATTCCATCCACATCCCATCCCCATCCTAATTCCCATCCCCATCCCCATTCCATTCCCATCCCATCCCCATCCCCATCCCATTCCACCCCCATCCCATTCCACCCCATCCCCATCCCATCCCATTCCACCCCATCCCATTCCACCCCACCCCCCATCCCCATCACCATCCCCATCCCATTCCATCCCCATCCCATCCCATCCCAATTCCATTCCCATCCCAATTCCATTCCACCCCATCCCATCCCATCCCATTCCACCCCATCCCCATCCCCATCCCCATCCCATTCCATCCCCATTCCACCCCATCCCCATCCCATTCCATCCCCATTCCCATCCCCCCCATCCCATTCCATCCACATTCCATTACATCCCCATCCCCATCCTAATTCCCATCCTCATTCCATTCCATCCCCATCCCATTCCATCCCCATTCCCATCTTATCCTCATCCCATTCCATCCCCATTCCATTCCATCCCCATCCCATTCCATCCCCATTCCCATCCCATTCCCATCCCATCCCATCCCATTCCCATCCCCATCCCAATTAAATTCCATCCCCATCCCATTCCATCCCCATTCCATTCCATCCCCATCCTTATTCCCATCCCCATTCCATTCCATACCCATACCCATCCTAATTCCCATCCCCATCCTAATTCCCATCCCCATCCTAATTCCCATCCCCATTCCATTCCAACCCCATCCCATTCCCATCCCATCTCCATCCCATTCCATTCCCATCCTAATTCCCATTCCCATCCCAATTCCTTTCCGTCCCAATCCCATTCCATCCCCATTCCATTCCATCTCCATCCCCATCCTAATTCCCATCCCCATCCCATTCCATCCCCATCCTAATTCCCATCCCCATTCCCATCCCATCCCCATTGCATTCCCATCCCATCCCCATCCCCATCCCATTACATCCCCATTCCCATCCCATCCCATCCCCATCCTATCCCTATCCCATCCCCATCCCAATTCCATTCCAATTCCCATTCCCATCCCCATTCCATCCCCATCCCATTCCATCCCCATCCCATCCCCCCATCCCCATCTCATTCCATCCCCATCCCCATCCTAATTCCCATCCCCATTCCACCCCATCCCATCCCAATACATCCCCATTCCCATCCCATTCCATCCCCATCCCCCCATCCCCATTCCATTCCATCCCCATCCCCATCCCCATCCTAATTCCCATCCCCATCCCATTCCATCCCCATTCCCTCCCCATCCCCATCCTAATTTCCATCCCCATTCCATTCCATCCACATCCCATCCCCATCCTAATTCCCATCCCCATTCCCATCCCCAGCCCCATTCCATTCCACCCCATCCCCATCCCAGCCCCATCCCATTCCACCCCCATCACCATCCCCATCCCACCAAATTCCATCCCCATCCCATCCCAATTCCATTCCCATCCCAAATCCATTCCATCCCCATCCCATTCCATCCGCATTCCATTCCATCCCCATCCCCATCCTAATTCCCATCCTCATCCCGTTCCATCCCCATCCCATTCCATCCCCATTCCATTCCATCCCCATCCCATTCCATCCTCATCCCGTTCCATCCCCATCCCATTCCATCCCCATTCCATCCCCATTCCATTCCATCCCCATTCCATCCCCATTCCATTCCATCCCCATCCTAATTCCCATCCCATCCCCATCCTAATTCCCATCCTCATCCCCAGGCCCATCCCATTCCATCCCCATTCCATTCCATCCCCATCCCATTCCATCCCCATTCCATTCCATCCCCATCCCATTCCCATCCCATTCCATCCCCATCCTAATTCCCATCCCCATCCTAATTCCCATCCCCATCCCAATTACATTCCATCCACATCCCATTCCATTCCATCCCCATCCCCATCCTTATTCCCATCCCCATTCCATTCCATCCCCAGCCCCATCCTTATTCCCATCCCATTCCCATCCCATTCCCTCCCCATCCTAATTCCCATCCCCATTCCATTCCCATTCCCATCCCCATCCCAATTACATTCCATCCATATCCCATTCCATCCCCATTTCATTCCATCCCCATCCCCATCCTTATTCCCATCCCCATTCCATTCCATCCCCAGCCCCATCCTTATTCCCATCCCCATTCCATTCCATCCCCAGCCCCATCCTTATTCCCATCCCATTCCCATCCCATTCCCTCCCCATCCTAATTCCCATCCCGATTCCATTCCCATTCCCATCCCCATCCCAATCACATTCCATCCATATCCCATTCCATCCCCATTCCATTCCATCCCCATCCTTATTCCCATCCCCATTCCATTCCATCCCCAGCCCCATCCTTATTCCCATCCCCATTCCATTCCATACCCATCCCCATCCTAATTCCCCACCCCATCCTAATTCCCATCCCCATTCAAATCAAATCAAATCAAATTTATTTATATAGCCCTTCGTACATCACCTGATATCTCAAAGTGCTGTACAGAAACCCAGCCTAATACCCCACACAGCAAGCAATGCAGGTGTAGAAGCACGGTGGCTAGGAAAAACTCCCTAGAAAGGCCAAAACCTAGGAAGAAACCTAGAGAGGAACCAGGCTATGTGGGGTGGCCAGTCCTCTTCTGGCTGTGCCGGGTGGAGATTATAACAGAACATGGCCAAGATGTTCAAATGTTCATAAATGACCAGCATGGTCGTATAATAATAAGGCAGAACAGTTGAAACTGGAGCAGCAGCACGGTCAGGTGGACTGGGGACAGCAAGGAGTCATCATGTCAGGTAGTCCTGGGGCATGGTCCTAGGGCTCAGGTCCTCCGAGAGAGAGAGAGAGAGAAAGAGAGAATTAGAGAACGCACACTTAGATTCACACAGGACACCGAATAGGACAGGAGAGGTACTCCAGATATAACAAACTGACCCTAGCCCCCCGACACATAAACTACTGCAGCATAAATACTGGAGGCTGAGACAGGAGGGATCAGGAGACACTGTGGCCCCATCCGAGGACACCCCCGGACAGGGCCAAACAGGAAGGATATAACCCCACCCACATTCCATCCCCATTCCATTACATCCCCATCCCATTCCATCTCCCTCCCCATTCCCATCCTAATTCCCATTCCCATCCCAATTCCTTTCCATCCCAATCCCATTCCATTCCATCCCCATCCTTATTCCAATCCCCATTCCATTCCATCCCCATCCCCATCCTAATTCCCATCCCCATTCCATCCACATCCCATCCCCATCCTAATTCCCATCCCCATTCCATTCCCATTCCCATCCCCATCCCAATCCCCATTGCATTCCCATCCCCATCCCCATCCCCATCCCATTACATCCCCATTCCATCCCCATTCCCATCCCATTCCATCCCCATCCCCATCCTTATTCCCATCCCCATCCCATTCCATTCCATCCCCATCCCCATCCTAATTCCCATCCCCATCCCATTCCATCCACATTCCATTCCCATCCCCATCCCCATTCCATTCCCATCCCCATCCCCATCCCCATCCCCATCCCATTCCCATTCCCATCCCATCCCATCCCCCCCATCCCATCCCCACCCCCATCTCATTCCACCCCCATACCATCCCATCCCATCCCATTCCACGCCATTCCCATTCCCATCCCATCCCATCCCATCCCAATTCCATTCCCGATTCTATTCCCATCCCAATTCCATTCCATCCCCATCCCATCCCCATCCCATTCCACCCCCATCCCATTCCACCCCACCCCACCCCATCCCCATCCAATCCCATTCCATCCCCATCCCATTCAAAATCAAATCCAAATCCAAATTTTATTTGTCACATCCATGGTTAGCCCCAAATCCCTTCTAGTTCCGACAATGCAGTAATAACAGCAAGTAATCCCAATTCCTACTGTCTTATACACAGTGTAAGGGGATAAAGAATATGTACATAAGGATATATGAATGAGTGATGGTACAGAGCAGCATAGGCAAGATACATCCATATATACCCAAGTGGCATCCCAGTCGATGATATAGAGTACAGTATCAACGTATGCCAATGTAGGGTAAGTAACATTATATAAGGTAGCATTGTTTAAAGTGGCTATCATAATTTCCCATCAATTCCCATGATTAAAGTGGCTGGAGTAGAGTCCATTGACAGTGTGTTGGCAGTAGCCACTCAATGTTAGTGGTGGCTGTTTCATCCCCATCCCATTCCATCCCAATCCCATCCCATCCCCATCCCCATCCCATCGCATCCCCATCCCATTCCATCCCCATTCCATCCCCATCCCATCCCATTCCCATCCCCATCCCATCCACATCCCATTCCATCCCATCCCATTCCATCCCCATCCCATTCCATTCCCATTCCATCCCCATCCCCATTCCATCCCCATCCCATCCCATTCCACCCCATCCCCATCCCCATCCCCATCCCCATCCCATTCCACCCCATCCCATCCCATCCCATCCCCATCCCATTCCATTCCCATTCCATCCCCATCCCCATTCCATCCCCATCCCCATCCCATCCCATCCCATCCCCCATCCCCATCCCCACCCCCATCCCATTCCATTCCCATTCCATCCCCATCCCATCCCATTCCATCCCCATCCCCATCCCCATCCCCATCCCCATCCCCATCCCATCCCGATCCCATCCCCATCAAATTCCATCCCCATCCCATCCCCATCCCATTCCAGCCCCATCCCATCCCATTCCATCCCCATCCCATCCCATCCCATCCCCATCCCATCCCCATCAAATTCTATCCCCATCCCAATGCCATTTTCATCCTGTTCTGATCCCGTTCCCCACCTCAGTATCACGTTGCTGTCTCCAGACGCTAGGTGTTTCCCATTGGAGCTGACACAGATGGTCCTGATGCCTGTCCTGGTCTCTGCTGTCTGACTGTCTGTCTTCTCTGTGCTTACTGACGCACTTCCCTCTGTATCCACCAGGGCGGCGGTGTTTCCATCCATATAGATCACGTTCAACAGGTTCTGAGGGATAGAGAGGTGGATGAATGAATGAAGTAAGGATGGCTGGAGTGCAGCGGAAGTGCCGAGTGCTGAAGCACGTAGCGCATAAACATCGTCTGTCCTCGGTTGCAATACTCATTACCGAGTTCCAAACTGGCTCTGGAAGCAACGTCAACACAAGAACTGTTCGTCGTGCGCTTCGTGAAATGGTTCTCAATGGCCGTGCAGCCGCACACAAGCCTAAGATCACCATGCACAATGCCAAGCGTCCGCTGGAGTGGTGTAAATAAAGCTCACCGCCATTGGAATCTGGAGAAGTGGAAATTGGAAGTCCGACGGACGGATCTGGGTTAGGTGGATGCCAGGAGAACGCTACCTTCCCAAACGCTTAGTGCCAACTGTAAAGCTTGGTGGAGGAGAAATAATGGTCTGTGACTGTTTTTCATGGTTCGGGCAAGGCCCCTTAGTTCCAGTGAAGGGAAATCTTAACGCTACAGCATACAATGACATTCTAGGCAATTCTGTGCTTCCAACTTTGTAGTAACAATTTGGTGAATGCACTTTCCTGTTTCAACATGACACTGCCGTGCACAACGTGAAGTCCATACAGAAATGGTTTGTCGAGATCGTTGTGGAAGAACTTGACTGGCCTCCACAGAGCCCTGACTTCAACCCCATCGAACACCTTTCGGGATGAATTGGAACGCCGACTGCGAGCCAGGCCTTATCGCCCAACATCAGTGCCCGACCTCACGAATGCTCTTGTGGTTGAATGGAAGCAAGTCCCGACAGCAATGTTCCAACATCTAGTTGAAAGCCTTCCCAGAAGAGTGGAGGCTGTTATAACAGCAATAGTGTATCTACCTGACTACATTGTGAGACGTGGAACACTCACCTTACAGAGAACATGGTGTGTTTTAGTGTGTCCTTGACCCTCTGAACTCCACAGTCTGACTGTGTTGTCTGCTGAACAGCTGAGGAACATTCCAGAAGACAAGCCAGACTCTGGGTCCTCTGAGACCTCTGGGAACATCTGGAGAACAGAGAGCATAGCCGCGGGAAGTAGAATTACTTTATTACTCCTGTATGAGCAGACCAAAATAGCCATCAGCAGTGCGGGGAGAAAAAAAGTAAAGGAGAAGAATACAATAGAAAAGTATAGTAACACAATCTGTATAGTACTGAGGTACTTCCCTATACCCTCAACCACAGCACAATGAATCATTTCTACAGCCGACACGTCACTCTGATATCTTGCCTTTCTGTGGCCACGTCAGAGTTCAGGACAGGGTCAACCGAGGATACAGGGACTCTATGAAAAACATTGTGTGTGGATCAGCTCCTCTGTGTGTGTGTGTTGTCAGATCATCCTCTCAGGGATACAGGGACATCCTCAAATTTATCTCTGACACATCCTACTGATTGTTTTTCTTCCAGTAACAGATTTATTATCACCTCATAGTAGGGGACTTCGATCAATATAATCACAGAGTCAATTAGTGATATTCTAGTCTTCAACCATGACCCAAATGAAAAGGACACTTAGGAAGCATTCACTTGACATATCCTCCTCAAAATAACCAATAGCAGTCCTATGGGCACTTGGTACTTGGTACTTTGACCCCTGCTGCTATGGCAACTCCGGAGCACTCATCCACTGACAGCGAGAGAGATTTAATCGGCTCTGATTGGTTAGCAGGTATTAATATATATATATATATATATTTCACCTTTATTTAACCAGGTAGGCCACCGTTATTTAACCAGGTAGGCCATTTGAGATGTTTTAAACATCTGTTACACTGGCGAATACGGGTAATGATTGCATTATAGCACAGATTATCCATTATATTGACCAGGTACTCAAGTGGCTCTGACAATGTCTTAAAAAATGAAAATCAGTCAGGAGGAGGCAAGATCAGGTGGGACCATTCTAGCCAATTTTTTATTTCACCTTTATTTAACCAGGTAGGCCAGTTGAAAAAAAGTTCTCATTTACAACTGTGACCTGGCCAAGATAAAGGAAAGCAGTGCGACACAAACACAGAGTTACACATGAGATAAACAAACGTACAGTCAATAACACAATATAAAAATATATATACAGTGTGTGCAAATGTAGTAAGATTAGGGAGGTGGGGCAATAAATAGGCCAAAGTGGCAAAATATTTCCAATTTAGCAATTAAACACTGGAGTGATGGATAGTGCAGAAAATGAATGTGCAAGTAGAGATACTGGGGTGCAAAGGAGCAAAAAACAAACAAACATGGGGATGAGGTAGTTGGGTGGTCTATTTACAGATGGGCTGTGTACAGGTGCAGGTAGCTCTGACAGCTAATGCTTAAAGTTAGTGAGGGAGATATAAGACTCCAGCTTCAGTGATTTTTGCAATTCGTTCCAGTCATTGGCAGCAGAGAACTGGAAGGAAAGGCGGCCAAAGGAGAAGTTGGTGTCACGCTCGTGATTAAAGACAGACCAAGGCGCAGCGTGTGTAGAGTTCCACATCTTTATTTCGGTGAAACTTCAAAACAAAACAATAAACCAACAACAAAACATGAAAGTAGTGGTGCACATGCACAAAACAATATCCCACAAACACAGGTGGGAAAAAAGGCTACCTAAATATGATCCCCAATTAGAGGCAACGATTACCAGCTGCCTCTAATTGGGAACCATACTAAACACCAACATAGAAATATTGAGCTAGAACACCCCCTAGTCACGACTTGACCTACTACACCATAGAGAACCAAGGGCTCTCTATGGTCAGGGCGTGACAGTACCCCCGACCCCCCCCACCACCACCAAAGGTGTGGAGTCGGGTTGGGGGGGGGGTGACTAGTGTCGGTGGCAGCTCCGGTGCGGGTCGTAGCCCCCCTCCCCCCAGACCCCGGATCCGACCATGCTGCCGGGCTATACGCCGTGCCCGGACTGGGAACCGGCGCAGAGGGGGGCTCCGGCCCTGGGTTGGACGCCGTGCCTGGACTGGGCACCGGCGCAGAGGAAGGCTCCGGCCTTGGAACGTGACTGGATGCCGTGCCTGGACTGGGCACCGGCGCAGAGGAAGGCTCCAGCCTAGGAGCTGGGTTGGACACCACGCTCGGACTGGGCACCGGCGCAGAGGAAGGCTCCGGCTCGGAGCTGGCACTGGAAGTACCGGGCTGGGGAGATGCACTGGAGGCCTGGTGCGTGGAGCCGGCACAGGTGGCACCGGACTGGTGACACACACTTCAGGGAGAGTGCAGGGAGCTGGCACAGGACTCACCAGACTGGGGAGGCGCACTGGAGGCCTGGTGCGTGGAGCCGGCACAGGTGGCACCGGACTGGTGACACACACTTCAGGGCGAGTGCGGGGAGCTGGCACAGGACGTACTGGACTGGGGAGGCGCACTGGAGGCCTGATGTGTGGAGCCGGCAAAGGTGGCACCGGACTGGTGACACGCACTTCAGGGCTAGTGCGGGGAGCTGGCACAGGACTCACCAGACTGCTGACAGGCTCGCCAGGTCGGATGCCGTGCAGAACACACCTACATAACATTTCTCTCATCTCTCTTTCTCCCAACGTGTCCATCGCCTCCCTAACGGTCTCTGGCTCTTCAGGGTGAGTACGGGGAGCTGGCACAGATGGCACCGGACTGATGACCCGCTCTTCCACTCTCCGCTGCTCCGCCGACCACCCCTCGTGCCTCCCCCCCCCAAAAGAATCGGGGTTTCTATGGCCGCAGTCCCCGGCATCGTTGTTGTCCTTCCACCTTCCTTGGTGTCTCCTTCCAAGGGAGGGTCTCACAACCTCCCATAATTTCTTCCCAGGTCCAAAACTCCTTTACCTCCTTCACACGCTGCTTGGTCCTTGCTTGGTGGGATATTCTGTCACGCTCGTGATTAAAGACAGACCAAGGCGCAGCGTGTGTAGAGTTCCACATCTTTATTTCGGTGAAACTTCAAAACAAAACAATAAACCAACAATGAAACGTGAAAGTAGTGGTGCACATGCACAAACACAAAACAATATCCCACAAACACATGTGGGAAAAATGTCTACCTAAATATGATCCCCTATTAGAGGCCATGATTACCAGCTGCCTCTAATTGGGAACCATACAAAACACCAACGTAGAAATATTGAGCTAGAACACCCCCTAGTCACGCCCTGACCTACTACACCATAGAGAACCAAGGGCTCTCTATGGTCAGGGCGTGACAGTTGGCTTTGGGGATGACCAGTAAGGTATACCTGCTGAGGCGCTTGCTACAGGTGAGTGCTGCTATGGTGACCAGTGAGCTGAGATAAGGCGGGGCTTTACCTAGCAAAGACTTACAGATGACCTGTGTGTTCAGGGACGAATATGAAGCGAGGGCCAGCCAACAAGAGCATACAGGTCTTCTGAGGAAGAGAAGCGAGAAGTATCGGAGGAAAGCGCAGCATGGTAAGTGTTCATGATGATTTTAATTAAAGAAAGCACTGAACACTGAATCCACACAATAAACGATGACGTGAATTTACAAAACCCGAAAGAGTACCGTGTGGCCCAAACACTCGCACGGAAAAAAACGCCCACAAACCAAAAGTGAAACCCAGGCTACCTAAGTATGATTCTCAATCAGAGACAACTAACGACACCTGCCTCTGTGGTCAGAACGTGACAGTGGTGGGTAGTATATGGGGCTTTGGTGACAAAACGAATTAGGCTAACGCACCGCAGAAGATCAACACAACATCATGGAGAGATAACATTAACACATCTACTGTACAACACAGGGAGATATTCAAGCAAACACGCTAATCAGCTTTTGAGGATTAAGTCAAAGCAACATGAGAATAGACCTATTTTTTTTTTACCCCCTTTTTCTCCCTAATTTCGTGGTATCCAATTGTTAGTAGCTACTATCTTGTCTCATCGCTACAACTCCCGTACGGACTCGGGAGAGACGAAAGATGAAAGTCATGCGTCCTCCGAAACACAACCAAACCAAGCCGCACTGCTTCTTAACACAGCGCACATCCAACCCGGAAGCCAGCCGCACCAATGTGTCGGAGGAAACACCGTGCACCTGGCAACCTCGCCACAGGAGTCGCTGGTGCGCGATGAGACAAGGATATCCCTACCGGCCAAACACTCCCTAACCCGGACGACGCTATGCCAATTGTGCGTTACCCCACGGACCTCCCGGTCGCGGCTGGTTACGACAGAGCCTGGGCGCGAACCCAGAGTCTCTGGCCCCTAGCCTGTAATCGTTATGCACTGGTGGAGTTCTGAGAGGGTTTTATAGGTAGGTATTGCATGTTTGTTTATGAATCCAGGAAGATTGGTCCTGATGGACAAATTGTGATGCTTTAAACAGCTTTTGGGGTCTGGACAGGTAAATAAACACTTTAATACCTCACTGGAACATTTGGACATTGAATTGCATCTATTATCGATACAGTATGAGAGGAGGCTTGATTGATTAGTTAGCACGCTGTTAGTGTGTGCTGTTCTGTTCTTGTTTTTCTGAACAATAGATCACATGAATAGATGGAGGATCCACTGACTCTACCTCATGTAATGGAAAAGTGTCAGTCATCTCTGACACTCTGAGCTGAGGAAAGACACCTAAATGCCTAAAAAATATATATTTTTTAAATATAAATATATATTTATATTTTTTAAGCCTAAAGCCACCTTTCTGAAATGGTGTTTTGTACTGTTCATCTGTCAGAGATCAACAAACTGAGATAAAGTGTATTGAACAGATTTAACCCCTCCAAGCCCTTTAGGTCAGGGACGGCAGCCAGGGATGGAGACCTGACACTGTCCGGGCTTGGTTTGGCATGTCAAACTGAGAGCTTACGACTGAATCAGTTAGTGTCTTCTTTCCTAATAGACTATGTGATATTCAGCACAAAGGTGAGCAATATATTTAAAGACATATAGACTACAGTACACAATAGGCATTTGTTTTGTATTAATGGGAAAATAAAACACTAATATATCTTGATTAGATAAGTATTCATCCCCCTGAGCCAATACATGTTAGAATCACTTTTGGCAGCGATTACAGCTGTGAGTCTTTCTGGGTACGTTTCTAAGAGCTTTGCACGCCTGGATTGTACAATATTTGCCCATTATTCTTTTAAAACATTTTCAAGCTCTGTCAAGTTGGTTGTTGATCATTGCTATCATTGCTAGACAGCCATTTTCAAGTCTTGCCACAAGGTTTCAAGACAATTTAAGTCAAAACTGTAACTACGCCACTCAGGAACATGTATATTTGGCCTTGTGTTTAGGGTAATTGTCTTGCTGAAAGGTAAATTTGTCTCCATGTGTCTGTTGGAAAGCAGACTGAACCAACTTTTCCTCTAGGAGTTTACCTGTGGTTAACTCTATTCCATTTCTTTCGACCCAAGCATACACATAACAAGATGCAGCGACCACCAAGCTTGAAAATATGAAGAGTGGTACTCAGTAATGTGTTGCGTTGGATTTGCCCCAAACATTCAGGTCAAAAATATCATTTATTTGCCTCATTTCTTGAAGTAATGCCTTATTGCAAACAAATGCATGTTTTTGAATATTTGTATTCTGTACAGGCTTCCTTCTTTTCACTCTGTCATTAAGGTTAGTATTGTGGAGTAACTACAATGCTGTTGATCCATTTTCAGTTATTTCCAATCACAGCCATTGTTTCTTGCTTACCAAGAAGACAGTGAATGTTCCTGAGTGGCCGAGTTATACATTTGTCTTAAATCTGCTTGACAATCGATGGCAAGACCTGAACATGGTTGTCTAGTAATGATCAGCAATCAATTATCAGACAGAGCTTGAATATTTTTTTAAATAATAATGGCCAAATATTGTACAATCCAGATGTGCAAAGCTCTTAGAGACTTACCCAGAAAGACACAGTTGTAATCACTGCAAAGGTGATTCTAACATGTATTGACTCAGGGGTGTGAATACTTATGTCAATTTGAAATGTCAGTATTTTATTTTCAGTAAATGTGCATGTTTTCTAATTATGGGGTATATGTCATTATGGGACATACTGTGTAGACGGGTGAGAAAACAAATCAATTAAATGTATTTATAAAGCCCTTCTTACATCAGCTGATGTCACAAAGTGCTGTACAGAAACCCAGCCTAAAACCCCAAACAGCAAGCAATGGAGGTGTAGAAGCACGGTGGCTAGGAAAAACTCCCTAGAAAGGCCAGAACCTAGGAAGAAACATAGAGAGGAACCAGGCTATAAGGGGTGGCCAGTCTTCTTTTGGCTGTGCCGGGTGGAGATTATAGCAGAACATGGCCAAGATGTTCAAATGTTCATAGATGACAAGCATGGTCAAATAATAATAATCACAGTAGTTGTCAAGGGTGCAACAAGTCAGCACCTCAGGAGTAAATGTTATTTGGCTTTTCATAGCCGATCATTCAGATAATCTCTACTGCTCCTGCTGTCTCTAGAGAGTTGAAAACAACAGGTCTGGGACAGGTAGCACGTCCGGTGAACAGGTCAGGGTTCCATAACCACAGGCAGAACAGTTGAAACTGGAGCAGCAGCACGACCAGGTGGACTGGGGACAGCAAGGAGTCTTCAGGCCAGAAAGTCCTGAGGCATGGTCCTTGGGCTCAGGTCCTCCGAGAGAGAGAAAGAAAGAGAGAGAGGATTAGAGAGAGCATACTTAAATTCACACAGGTCACCGGATAAGACAGGAGATATACTCCAGATATAACAGACTGACCCTAGCCCCCAGACACAAACTATTGCAGCATAAATACTGGAGGCTGAGAAAGGAGGGGTCGGGAGACACTGTGGCCCCGTCCGATGATACCCCGGACAGGGCCAAACAGGCAGGATATAACCCCACCCACTTTGCCAAAGCACAGCCCCCACACCATTAGAGGGATATCTTCATTCACCAACTTACCATCCTGAGACAAGGCCGAGTATATATAGCCCACGAAGATCTCCCCCACAGCATGAACCCAAGGGGGGCACCAACCCGGACAGGAAGATCACGTCAGTGACTCAACCCACTCAAGTGGGGACGTCCCCTCCTAGGGACGGCATGGAAGAGCACCAGTAAGCCAGTGACTCAGCCCCTGTAATAGGGTTTGAAGCAGAGAATCCCAGTGGAGAGAGGGGAACTGGCCAGGCAGAGACAGCAAGGGTGGTTCGTTGCTCCAGTGCTTTTCCATTCACCTTCACACCCCTGGGCCAGACTGCACTCAATCATATGATCCACTGAAGAGATGAGTCTTCAGTTAAGACTTAAAGGTTGAGACCGAGTCTGTGTCTCTCACATGGATAGGCAGACCAATCCATAAAAATGGCGCTCTGCAGGAGAAAGCCCTGCCAGCTGTTTGCTTAGAAATTCTAGGGACAGTAAGGAGGCCTACATCTTGTGACCGGAGCATACGTGTAGGTATGTACGGCAGGACCAAAACAGAGAGATAGGTAGGAGCAAGCCCATGTAATGCTTTGTAGGTTAGCAGTAAAACCTTGAAATCAGCCCTTGCTTTAACAGGAAGCCAGTGTAGAGAGGCTAGCACTGGAGTAATTGAATCACTTTTTTTGGATCTAGTCAAGATTCTAGCAGACGTATTTAGCACTAACTAAAGTTTATTTAGTGCTTTATCCGGGTAGCCGGAAAGTAGAGCATTGCAGTAGTCTAACCTAGCCTAACCTATTTTTCTGCATCATTTTTGGACAGAAAGTTTCTGATTTTTGCAATGTTACGTAGATGGAAAAAAGCTGTCCTTGAAACAGTCTTGATATGTTCGTCAAAAGAGAGATCAGGGTCCAGAGTAACGCCGAGGACCTTCACAGTTTTATTTGAGACAACTGTACAACCATCAAGATTAATTGTCAGAGCCAACAGAAGATCTCTTTGTTTCTTGGGAAATAGAACTAGCATCTCTGTTTTGTCCGAGTTTAAAAGTAGAACATTTACCGCCATCCACTTCCTTATGTCTGAAACACAGGCTTCCAGGGAGGGCAACATCGAAATGTATAGCTGTGTGTTGTCCGCATAGATGTGAAAGTTAACATTATGTTTCCGAATGACATCACCAAGAGGTAAAATATATAGTGAAACAATAGTGGTCCTAAAACGGAGCCTTGAGGAACACTGACATTTACAGTTGATTTGTCAGAGGACAAACCATCCACAAAGACAAACTGATATCTTTCCGACAGATAAGATCTAAACCAGGCCAGAACTTGTCCGTGTCGACCAATTTGGGTTTCCAATCTCTCCAAAATAATGTGGGGATTGATGGTATCAAAAGCAGCACTAAGGTCTAGGAGCACAAGGACAGATGCAGAGCCTCGGTCTGATGCCAATTAAAGGTAATTTACCACCTTCACAAGTGCAGTCTCAGTGCTACGATGTGTTCTAAAACCAGACTGAAGCGTTTCGTAAACATTGTTTGTCTTCAGGAAGGCAGTGAGTGTCTGCGCAACAGCTTTTTCTAAAATTTTTGAGCGGAATGGGAAATTCGATATAGGCCAATAGTTTTTAAAATATTTTGGGGGTCAAGGTTGGACTTTTTCAAGAGAGGCTTTATTATTGCCACTTTTAGTGTGTTTGGTACACATCCGGTGGATAGAGAGCCGTTTATTATGTTCAACATAGGAGGGCCAAGCACAGAAAGCAGCTCTTTCAGTAGTTTAGTTGGAATAGGGTCCAGTATGCAGCTTGAAGGTTTAGAGGCCATGACTATTTTCATCAATGTGTCAAGAGATATAGTATTAAAAGACTTGAGTGTCTCCCTTAATCCTAGGTCCTGGCATAGTTGTGCAGACTCAGGACAACTGAGCTTTGGAGGAATACGCAGATTTATAGAGTCCGTAATTTGCTTTCTAATGATCATGATCTTTTCATCAAAGAAGTTAATGAATTTATCACTGCTGAAGTAAAAGCCATCCTCTCTTGGGGAGTGCTGCTTTTTAGTTAGCTTTGCAACAGTATCAAAAATACATTTTGGATTGTTCTTATTTTTCTCAATTAATAAGTTGGAAAAATAGGATGATCGAGCCGCAGTGAGAGCTCTTTGATACTGCACGGTACTTTCTTTCCAAGCTAGTCGGAAGACTTCCAGTTTGGTGTTGCGCCATTTCAGTTGCAATTTTCTGGAAGCTTGCTTCAGAGCTTGGGTATTTTCTGTATACCAGGGGGCTAGTTTGTTATGACAAATGTTTTTTGTTTTTAGGGGTGCGACTGCATCTAGGGTATTGCTCAAGGTTAATTTGAGTACCTCAGTTAAGTGGTTAACTGATTTTTGTACTCTGACGTCCTTGGGTAGGTGGAGAGAGTCTGGAAGGGCATCTAGGAATCTTTGGGTTGTCCGAGAATTTATAGCACGGCTTTTGATGATCCTTGGTTGGGGTCTGAGCAGATTATTTGTTGCGAATGCAAACATAATAAAATGGTGGTCTGATATTCCAGGATTATGAGGAAAAACATTAAAAACCACAACATTTATTCCATGGGACAAAACTAGGTCCAGAGTATGACTGTGGCGGTGAGTAGGTCCAGAGACATGTTGGACTAGGTTGACCAGATGTCCCCGTTTTCTGGGGACAGTCCCTGTTTTTGGTGGCCTGTCCCCAGCTGGAGCTGTCCCCGGAAATGTCCCCGTTTTTAACTGTGTGTTAAAAACAGACTGCAAAGTGAAATATTTTACTTGGCAAGAATGACCGGGCAGCGGAGCCTACCGGTTGACGTCTCAATCGCGTTGTGCTTGTTTTGGCCAACAGAGGGGGCTGCTCGCTTCATTCACTCTTCTTCTTCTACTAACTACTTGCTTGCGCTAGTTTTAGAGAAAACTGCTGTGGAAAACTCGGCCAGAAGCTAACAAGTGTCAAGTGAATCCACAACATCACCACAAACGGCTTTTCAAGCCAGGTAAATTACAATCGTTTGAGATACTAGCTGATGATGATATGTCACAATTTATTATATAGATAGATGATCTGCTCTATAGGGTTTTAAATAGGTTATGCTAGCCTATGTTAGCTATGTAGACTAAGTTAGTTAGCTAGGTTAGCTCGCTACTGTTATGGTTGCTAGGTTAAAAACCGTTCACATGTAAACATGCAGTGGATGGGCTATTTTGAATATATGATTATCTTAAATGATTGCACAATTAATTATGATAATATTTTTGTAGATTACAATTTTAATGGTTTGGCATTATAATAAGTAGTGTGAAAATATATTTTGAAATTTCCATGGATAACATTAGCAGTGGAGAGGTGGTAGACTGGATAGGAAGAAGAATGAAGGAGATAGAGGAGGAAAGGTAAATATATGATTATAGAGCCTGCCAATTTATTATTCCAAACAATGTTTTTGAGATAAAATACAAAAATGAGGCAAGCAATGGGAATCTCTTAACCAAAGTATTTTGTCTAATAGTGTACTATTTATTATTTAAGATTGGAGAGGAAGTAGAAGGAAAATTTAAGGGAGTAAAAAGAGTGAAGCAAGGAGAGTGTAGAAGAGTGAGGTGGAAAGATAAAGAGAATGAAAGGAAGAAAGACGAGGAGAGAGATTAGGGGAGAAGAAGAAGAGTGACACAAGGAGAGTGAAGAAGAGCAGACAGAGGTACAATGAACAATTTCCAAGAAACGGAAATGCACTTTTTATGACAACATGATGAGAGAATTTCCATTTATACACTCAGGTCAAGACGATAGAATGGTTCACTGCACCCTTTGTAATTCCTCTCTTTCAATAGGCAGCGGGGGAAGAACGGCAGTGGTAGAACATCAGCAGACTAAAAAGCATTAAGCCTCTCTGATATCTGTGTTGGTTTGCCCTCTGTCACCACATTCTTCAAGAAGGTAGAGCCTTCCCAAGAAGAATATGGTTTAGCTGTGCAGGAGGGTGTCTTTGCATACCACACTATGTGACACAATCATAGTTACAGATCTATGGACTGCACAGCACAACTCACACGGAAGCTTTATGAGCCGAAGTTTACATGTGCTAGGACAAAATTTGACGCCATAGTGAGTAACGTGTTAGCAACATGGGAAACTACTTTGGTAACACAGGACCTAGACCAGGTTAGGTTACACTTAGGTCATTAAAACTTGTTTTTCAACCACTCCACACATTTCTTGTTAACAAACTATAGTTTTGGCAAGTCGGTTAGGACATCTACTTTGTGCATGACACAAGTCATTTTTCCAACAAATGTTTACAGACAGATTATTTCACTTATAATTCACTGTATCACAATTCCAGTGGGTCAGATGTTTAGATACACTAAGTTGACTGTGCCTTTAAACAGCTTGGAAAATTCCAGAAAATTATGTCATGGCTTTAGAAGCTCCTGATAGGCTAATTGACATCATTTGAGTAAATTGGAGGTGTACCTGTGGATGTATTTCAAGGCCTACCTTCAAACTCAGTGCCTTTTTGCTTGACATCATGGGAAAATCAAAAAGAATCAGCCAAGACCTCAGAATTTTTTTTGTAGACCTCCACAAGTCTGGTTCATCATTGGGAGCAATTTCCAAACACCTGAAGGCACCACATTCATCTGTACAAACAATAGTACGCAAGTATAAACACCATGGGACCACGCAGATGTCATACCGCTCAGGAAGCAGGCACACTGCAGGAAAAATGCCCCAATGTGACCATCAATGAGGATGCATTGTTTGACGAGGTTACTGGCCTGCAAGAGTTCCTAAAGGGGGGATCGCTTGAAGAATGGAAAACATCTGAGACACCGCTCACTAACACTAACCTTGCTAGATTAGCGTCTGTTGTCATGTGCTTTCCTGGAAGTAATGCACCAGTGAGGAATGCTGTATATGGCCCAGGAGGCCTGTAAACAGTAGCTATAAAATTGTTTGAGTAAGCTGCATAGATTTCATGACTAGAAGCTCAGAAGACAAAAACGTCAGTTTTTTTTTTTTTTTTTTGTAAATTGAAATTTGCTATTGTAAATGTTGGTAACACCTCCGCCTTTGCGGGATTCAGGGGGATATGGTCACTACTGTAAACAGTAAATTCATCAGGCTTAAGCCATGTTTCAGTCAGGCCAATCGCGTCAATATTATGATCAGTGATTAGTTCATTGACTATAACTGCCTTGGAAGTGAGGGATCTAACATTAGTAGCCCTATTTTGAGATGTGAGGCTGCTAACAGCCTGCACCCTATCTCATTGTGGAGCTAGGGGAGTTAGAGCCCTGTCTATGTTCGTTGATAAGATGAGAGCACCCCTCCAGCTAGGATGGAGGGATGCTCTCATCTTATCTACAAACATAGACAGGGCTCTAACTCCTCTAGCTCCACAATGAGATAGGGTGCAGGCCAGGCAGCAGGCTGTTAGCCAGCCTGCCAGTTTAGTGGAGTCTGCCACTAGCACAGTCAGTGTAGTCAGCTCAGCTATCCCCATTGAGACCGTGTCTGTGCCTCGACCTGGGTTGGGCAAAATTAAACATGGCGGTGTTCGCCTTAGCAATCTCACTAGAATAAAGACCTCCTCCATTCCTGTCATTATTGAAAGAGATCGTGATACCTCACATCTCAAAATAGGGCTACTTAATGTTAGATCCTTTACTTCAAAGGCAATTATAGTCAATGAACTAATCACTGATCATAATCTTGATGTGATTGGCCTGACTGAAACATGGCTTAAGCCTGATGAATTTACTGTGTTAAATGAGGCCTCACCTCCTGGTTACACTAGTGACCATATCCCCTGAGCATCCCGCAAAGGCAGAGGTGTTGCTAACATTTACGATAGCAAATTTCAATTTACAAAAAAACCCCACATTTTCATCTTTTGAGCTTCTAGTCATGAAATCGATGCAACCTACTCAATCATTTTTCATGGCTACTGTTTACAGGCCTCCTGGGCCATATACAGCATTCCTCATTGAGTTCCCTGAATTCCTATTGGACCTTGTAGACATGGCAGATAATATTCACATTTTTGGTGACTTTAATATTCACATGGAAAAGTCCACAGACCAACTCCAAAAGGCTTTCGGAGCCATCATCGACTCAGTGGGTTTTGTCCAACATGTCTCTGGACCTACTCACTGTCACCGTCATACTCTGGGCCTAGTTTTGTCCCATGGAATAAATATTGTGGATCTTAATGTTTTTCCTCATAATCCTGGACTATTGGACCACCATTTTATTACGTTTGCAATTGTAACAAATACTCTGCTCAGACCCCAACCAAGGAGCATCAAAAGTCGTGCTATAAATTCACAGACAAGACAAAGATTCCTTGATGCCCTTTCAGACTCCCTTTGCCTATCCAAGGACGTCAGAGGAGAAAAATCCATTAACCACCTAACTGAGGAACTCAATTTAACCTTGCACAATACCCTAGATGCAGTTGCACCTCTAAAAACTAAAAACATTTCTCATAAGAAACTAGCTCCCGGGTATACAGAAAATACCCGAGCTCTGAAGCAAGCTTCCAGAAAATTGGAACGGAAATGGCGCCAAACCAAACTGGAAGTCTTCCGACTAGCTTAGAAAGACAGTACCGTGCAGTATCGAAGAGCCCTCACTGCTGCTCGATCATCCTATTTTTCCAAGGAAAATAAGAACAATCCGAAATGTATTTTTGATACTGTCACAAAGCTAACTAAAAAGCAGCATTCCCCAAGAGAGGATGGCTTTTGCCTTCAGCAGTAATAAATTCATGAACTTCTTTGAGAAAAAGATCATGATATTCCAACTAAACTACTGAAAGAGCTGCTTCCTGTGCTTGGCCCTCCTATGTTGAACATAATAAACTGCTCTCTATCCACCGGATGTGTACCATACGCACTAAAAGTGGCAGTAATAAAGCCTCTCTTGAAAAAGCCAAACCTTGACCCAGAAAATATTTTAAAAACTATTGGCCTATATCGAATCTTCCATTCCTCTCAATTTTAGAAAAGGCTGTGGCACAGCAACTCACTGCCTTCCTGGAGACAAACAATGTATACGAAATGCTTCAGTCTGGTTTTAGACCCCATCATAGCACTGAGACTGCACTTGTGAAGGTGGTAAATTACCTTTTAATGGCATCAGACCAAGGCCCCGCATCTGTCCTCGTGCTCCTAGACCTTTGTGCTGCTTTTGATACCATCGATTCCCACATTATTTTGGAGAGATTGGAAACCCAAAATGGTCGACACGGACAAGTTCTGGCCTGGTTTAGAGCTTATCTGTCGGAAAGATATCAGTTTGTCTCTGTGAATGCTTTGTCCTCTGACAAATCAACTGTAAATTTCGGTGTTCCTCAAGGTTCTGTTTTAGGACCACTATTGTTTCCACTATATATTTTACCTCTTGGGGATGTCATTTGAAAACATCATGTTAACTTTCACTGCTATGCGGATGACACACAGCTGTACATTTCAATGAAACATGGTGAAGCCCCAAAATTGCCCTCGCTAGAAGCCTGTGTTTCAGACATAAGGAAGTGGATGGCTGCTTTTAAACTCGGACAAAACAGAGATGCTTGTTCTAGGTCCCAAGAAACAAAGAGATATTCTGTTGAATCTGACAATTAATCTTAATGGTTGTACAGTCGTCTCAAATAAAACTGTGAAGGACCTCGTCGTTACTCTGGACCCTGATCTCTCTTTTGACGAACATATCAAGACTGTTTCAAGGACAGCTTTTTTCCATCTATGTAACATTGCAAAAATCAGAAACTTTCTGTCCAAAAATGATGCAGAAAAATGAATCCATGCTTTTGTCACTTCTAGGTTAGACTACTGCAATGCTCAACATTCCGGCTACCCGGATAAAGCACTAAATAAACGTCAGTTAGTGCTAAATACGGATGCTAGAATCCTGACTAGAACCAAAAGATTTGATCATATTACTCCAGTGCTAGCCTCCCTACACTGGCTTCCTGTCAAGGCAAGGGCTGATTAAGGTTTTACTGCTAACCTACAAAGCATTACATGGGCTTGCTCCTACCTATCTCTCGGATTTGGTCCTGCCGTACATACCTACACGTACGCTACGGTCACAAGACGCAGGCCTCCTAATTGTCCCTAGAATTTCTAAGCAAACAGCTGGAGGCAGGGCTTTCTCCTATAGAGCTCCATTTTTATGGAATGGTCTGCCTACCTATGTGAGAGACGCAAACTCAGTCTCAACCTTTAAGTCTTTACTGAAGACGCATCTCTTCAGTGGGTCATATGATTGAGTGTAGTCTGGCCCAGGAGTGTGAAGGTGAACGGAAAGGCGCTGGAGCAACAAACCGCCCTTACTGTCTCTGCCTGGCCGGTTTCCCTCTTTCCACTGGGATTCTCTGCCTCTAACCCTATTACAGGGGCTGAGTCACTGGCTTACTGGTGCTCTTTCATGCCGTCCCTAGGAGGGGTGCGTCACTTGAGTGGGTTGAGTCACTGATGTGATCTTCCTGTCTGGGTTGGCGCCCCCCCTTGGGTTGTGCCGTGGTGGAGATCTTTGTGGGCTATACTCGGCCTTGTCTCAGGATGGTAAGTTGGTGGTTGAAGATATTCCTCTAGTGGTGTGGGGGCTGTGCTTTGGCAAAGTGGGTGGGGTTATATCCTTCCTGTTTGGCCCTGTCCGCGGGTATCGTCGGATGGGGCCACAGTGTCTCCTGACCCCTCCTGTCTCAGCCTCCAGTATTTATGCTGCAGTAGTTTATGTTTCGGGGGCCTAGGGTCAGTTTGTTATATCTGGAGTACTTCTCCTGTCTTATCCGGTGTCCTGTGTGAATTTAAGTATGCTCTCTCTAATTCTCTCTTTCTTTCTCTCACTCGGAGACCCTGAGCCCTAGGACCATGCCTGGCATGATGACTCCCTGCTGTCCCCAGTCCACCTGGCCGTGCTGCTGCTCCAGTTTCAACTGTTCTGCCTGCGGCTATGGAATCTTGACCTGTTCACCGGATGTGCTACCTGTCCCAGACCTATTATTTGACCATGCTGGTCCTTTATGAACATTTGAACATCTTGGCCATGTTCTGTTATAGTCTCCACCCGGCACAGCCAGAAGAGGACTGGCCACCCCTCATAGCCTGGTTCCTCTCTAGGTTTCTTCCTAGGTTCTGGCCTTTCTAGGGAGTTTTTCCTAGCCAACGTGCTTCAACACCTGCATTGCTTGCTGTTTGGGGTTTTAGGCTGATTTGATCTACAGCACTTTGAGATATCAACTGATGTACGAAGGGCTATATAAATACATTTTATTTTGATTCGATTTTGGAGTCGTCACTCCTCAACAGGCCAGGCTTGGTCCTGTTTGTGGGTGAGTCCCAGAAAGAGGGCCAATTATCTACAAATTCTGTCTTTTGGGAGGGGCAGAAAACAGTTTTCAACCAGCAATTGAGTTGTGAGACTGCTGCAGAGCTCATCACTCCCCCTAACTGGGAGGGGGCCAGAGACAATTACTCGATGCCGACATCTTTCTATCTGATTTACAGGCTGAAGCTATGTTGCGCTTGGTGTCCTCCTGACTATTTCATACTAACATCTTTGGTGCCGACGTGGATAACAATATCCCTATACTCGCCAGTTTTAGCTTTAGCCAGCACCATCTTCAGATTAGATTTAACGTCAGTAGCCCTGCCCCCTGGTAAACAGTGTACAGTCGTGGCCAAAAGTTTTGAGAATGACACAAATATTAATTTCCACAAAGTTTGCTGCTTCAGTGTCTTTAGATATTTTTGTCAGATGTTACTGTGGTATACTGAAGTATAATTACAAGCATTTAATAAGTTTCAAATAATTTTATTGACAATTACATGAAGTTGATGAAGAGTCAATATTTGCTTTGTTGACCCTTCTTTTTCAAGACCTCTACAATCCGCCCTGGCATGCTGTCAATTAACTTCTGGGCCACATCCTGACTGATGGCAGTCAATTCTTACATAATCAATGCTTGGAGTTTGTCAGAATAAATTTTTTGTTTGTTTGTCCTCCCGCCTCTTGAGGATTGACCACAAGTTATCAATGGGATTAAGGTCTGGGGAGTTTCCTGGCCATGGACCCAAAATATCTGTTTTGTTCCCAGAGCCAAAAAAGTTATCACTTTTGCCTTATGGCAAGGTGCTCCATCATGCTGGAAAAGGCATTGTTCATCACCAAACTGTTCCTGGATGGTTGGGAGAAGTTGCTCTAGGAGGATGTGTTGGTACCATTCTTTATTCATGGCTGTGTTCTTTGGCAAAATTGTGAGTGAGCCCACTCCCTAGGCTGAGAAGCAACCCCACACATGAATGGTCTCAGGATGCTTTACTGTTGGCATGACACAGGACTGATGGTAGAGCTCACATTGTCTTCTCCGGACAAGCTTTATACCGGATGCCCCAAACAATCGGAAAGAGGATTCATCAGAGAAAATGACTTTACCCCAGTCCTCAGCAGTCCAATCCCTGTACCTTTTGCAGAATATCAGTCTGTCCCTGATGTTTTTCCTGGAGAGAAGTGGCTTCTTTACTGACCTTCTTGACACCAGGCCATCCTCCAAAAGTCTTCGCCTCACTGTGCGCGCAGATGCACGCACACCTGCCTACTGCCATTCCTGATCAAACTCTGTACTGGTGGTGCCCCGATTCTGCAGCTGAATCAACTTTAGGAGACGGTCGGTCCTGGCGCTTGCTGGACTTTCTTGAGCGCCCTGAAGCCTTCTTCACAACAATTGAACCGCTCTCCTTGAAGTTCTTGATGATCCGATAAATGGTTGATTTAGGTGAAATCTTACTAGCAGCAATATCCTTGCCTGTGAAGCCCTTTTTGTGCAAAGCAATGATGACGGCACATGTTTCCTTGCAGGTAACCATGGTTGACAGAGGAAGAACAATGATTCCAAGCACCACCCTTCTTTTGAGGCTTCCAGTCTGTTATTCGAACTCAATCAGTATGACAGAGTGGTCTCCAGCCGTGTCCTCATCAACACTCACACCTGTGTTAACGAGAGAGTCACTGACATGATGTCAGCCGGTCCTTTTGTGGCAGGACTGAAATGCAGTGGAAATGTTTTTTTGGGGATTCAGTTAATTTGCATGGCAAAGAGGGACTTTGCAATTAATTGCAATTCATCTGATCACTCTTCATAACATTCGGGAGTATATGCAAATTGCCATCATACAAACTGAGGTAGCAGACTTTGAAAATTAATATTTGTGTCATTCTCAAAACTTTTGGCCACGACTGTATGAGTGCTGGATGATTCGTGTTAAGGCTAATACTGCATGTAATGGAGTCGCCAATGACTAGTGTTTTCAATTTGTCAGAGCTAATGGTGGGAGGCTTCGGCATCTCAGACCCCGTAACGGGAGGACTAGAGTCCAGAGAAGGCTCGGCCTCAGACTTGCTGCTTAATGAGGAAAACCGTTTGAAAGTTTCTGTCAGCTGAATCCTTCCAGAAGCCATGAGAAAATTGTCTGGCTGCGGTGACTGTGCGAGGTCATTTATACTACTATCTGTACTTACTGGTGGCACAGATGCTGTTTCATCCTTTCCTACTCTTAACTTACCCTTGCCTAAAGATTGTGTCTGAAGCTGAGCTATCCTTGCCGTAAGGCGATCGTTCTCCTGTATATTATGAGTACAGCGACTGCAATTAGAAGGCCTCATGTTAATGTTACTACTTAGCTTCGGCTGTTGGAAGTCCTGACGAATCTAGAAGAAAAAGAAACGCACACCTATTTAGGCGAGGTGCTGGCTAGCGGAGTAGAAAACTTGAAAATAAAAGAGAGCCGCACACTCTAGGAGCTTAGATGCAGAAATGTAATTACCAACGTTTCGACAGCCAAGCTGTCTTCATCAGGGTATAATCACAAACACTGCGGGATGACTCGTTTTATATAGTGTCAAAAGACACAGGTGTCTGTAATCACGGCCAAGAGTGGCCTAATATCATTGGTTATTTATCAAATATTAAAATGGCATACAAAGAACAGCATACAAACAACAAATGGATAGCATACGAGCATAAATTCATTTTCGACTACACAAGCTTACAAACAATTACAATGGCAAAGTCACAATAATCACAAGAATGGCTTCAGATCAAAGTCTACGTTGAGACCGAAGGGAGCAAGGGTCTTTAAGTTAAAGATCCAGGCTGCCTCGCAGACCCCGTTTTGTAGGCCTGCGGACCAATTTCACTCAGGTCTCAATTTACTGTTGACTTAGAATAATAGAATACACATGGTGCAATTTCGACATTTGTTTGTTCAACAGCAGTCACTCAGCAATTATTTTTAACGTTTGATTGGTAAGTTAGTCTAGCGGCCAGCTATGTAAACTTTAGTAAAACCGACTGAATTGGGGCCCAATGATCATCAGTTATCATATTAAAAACTGCAAACATTTTCTTCCACCTTATGGCAATATGTGTAGAATTGCAAGAAATTCGCTGTAAAACAGCACATTTTTCTTTCCTTCTCATAGCAAAATAAGTAGAATTGCAACATTCTCTATCTACCCCAAGGCAAAATGTGTAGAATTTCAGGAAATTAACTTTAAAACTCAAATGTTTTGTTCGCAAGTTGGGCATGGTGTGGGTATGATGTTTTTTTGTGGCCCCCACCCCTATCAGTTGCCCGTCTCTGGCTTAGGTTGTTACGAGTGTACTGATATAAATAGGACACGTGACAACTTTGAGAAAAACACTTTATACCCAAGTTGTGCACACACGTATCTGACCTCTCATTGGACATTGTGTTAACTAACCTCCAGACGAGCTTCAATGCTATGCAACTCTCCTTCCGTGGCCTCCAACTGCTCTTAAATGCAAGTAAAACTAAACGCATTCAACGGATCGCTACCCACCCACCTAGCATCACTACTCTGGATGGTTCTGACTTAGAATATGTGGACAACTACAAATATCTAGGTGTCTGGTAAGACTGCAAACTCTTCCAGACTCACATTAAGCATCTCCAATCCAAAATTAAATCTAGAATCGGCCTCCTATTTCACAACAAAGCATCCTTCACTCATGCTGCCAAACATACCCTCATAAAACTGACTATTCTACCGATCCTTGACTTCGGCGATGTCATTTACAAAATAGCCTCCAACACTCTACTCAGCAACTCACAGTGCTATCCATTTCGTCACCAAAGCCCCATATACTACCCACCACTGCGACCTGTATGCTCTCGTTGGCTGGCCCTCGCTTCATATTCATCACCAAACCCACTGGCTCCAGGTCATCTATAAGTCTTTGCTAGGTAAAGCTCTGCCTTATCTCAGATCAATGGTCACCATAGCAGCACCCACCCGTAGCACGCGCTCCAGCAGGTATATTTCACTGGTCACCCCCAAAGCCAATTCCTCGTTTGGCAGCCTTTCCTTCCAGTTTTCTGCTGCCAATGACTGGAACGAATTGCAAAAATCACTGAAGCCTCATATCTCCCTCACTAACTTGAAGCATCAGCTTACAGATCATTGCACCTATACATAGCCCATCTGTACATAGCCCATCCAACTTCCTCATCCCCATATTTTTTATATATTTTTTTGATCCTTTGCACCCCAATATCTATACTTGCACATCTATCACTCCAGTGTTTATTTGCTAAATTGTAATTATTACCACTACGGCTTATTTATTGCCTTACCTCCCTAATCTTCCTTCATTTGCACACACTGTAGACTTTTCTATTGTGTTATTGACTGTACGTTTGTTTATTCCATGTGTAACTCTGTCACACTGCTTTTCTTTATCTTGGCCAGGTCACAGTTGTAAATGAGAACTTTTTTTCAACTGGCCTACCTGGTTAAATAAAGGTGAAATAAAAAATTGGCTAGAATGGTCCCACCTGATCTTGCCTCCTCCTGACTGATTTTCATTTTTTAAGACATTGTCAGAGCCACTTGAGTACCTGGTCAATATAATGGATAATCTGTGCTATAATGCAATCATTACCCGTATTCGCCAGTGTAACAGATGTTTAAAACATCAGTTTAAGCTTTGTGCCATTAGAACCAATAACAAAACCACAATAATTCATTCCTATGATAGCTGCAATAATTACTTGCCAATTACAGCTAGAATGACTAGTCAAATTATGATTATTCTATAATATTCTACACCATCACATTGTGAATTGGTTGAGTTTCATGGAGGTTAAGACAACTGCCACAGCAGAAACACATGTACAGGTTTATTTATTTTCAAGGCCACAGTATCTTGCCAGCACATCTGAGTGACTGAAGTAAAACGGTCATTTCTTTACAAAAAAAGGAAAGAGGAACATTATACAACAAGACAGACTTATACAAAATAAAACATTTACAAAAGGTTATTTTCATAGATTACAGTATAGCTTAGATTGAGTCATGATGAGTCACACACAAGGTTGAAATACAAATGTCTCGACTACAAATAATGGGTTTTTTTGTGTTTTTTTTTTTTACATGTTATACATAAGTTCCTCAAAAATCAGACATAGGAATCATTGAAAAACAGATGGGGAAGCAATCCATAAGGCAAACCAAAATATTCAACATGGTTGTGACAGTGTAGAAGTTACAGAAGATTTAAAGTGCTGATTCAGATGTTTTTTAAATTCATAGGCCTGGGAACCAAGAGTGTATTTGAAAGACTGGACGCACCAACCACAGCTAAAATTCAAAAAGTCTTTACAGTGGCATAGAAAGAACATTTACAGTGTTTTTGACATGAACAAACATGAATGCTGTACATCTCAAATTAATGATTTTCAGGGCCTATTGATAATGTCTAATTGGGCCAGAAAGTGATTGATCTGTTTTGTTGTCATGTTCATGCATGTCCATTATTTTGTAGGTTAAATCGAAGACAACACACCCCTACATTAATAAAGACACAGGGAGTGAAGTCATGAACAAACTGTGATACTGAAGAGAAAAAAATACAGACCTTCCCTATACCGTAATCTTCAAAAAGTAGTGGTTTGATGATTAAATAAGAAATCAACTTTCTAGAACATAATAACAATAGTCTTCATCAAAAATGCATGACGTGTCACATTCACCCCAATATGGGGCTAACGTCCTATGTACCTGTACAACGGCTCAAACGGCAGTCAAACCTGCAGTACATTCATACAGTACATTCATTTAATGTTTTGCTCAAAGATTTAGGATGTTGGGAAAACGGACTGTTCCTTAGGTGTAAGTTATTGTCTACTTTGTTGTGTTCCAGAGAAGGCAGATGAGTGCTAAAGCTAAGAGAGGGTCAACTCACACAGGCATAACTGTCCAGGGTCCTTTGGATTTGTGAACAGGCACATGCGGTGGTCTCAATGGGATTTCAGGACCTCTTTCCACAAATTAAAGCTTGAATCCTTAATTGAAACAATAACAAAGCGATTCCCCGCCTCTGTTTTTGTAAAAAACAACAACACAAAAAACAGCTGAGGGACAGGCCTGGAGAAATGGAACCACTCAAATTCATAGAAAAAACTATGGATGCAATGACTAACCATCCAAGACATAAAAAATGTTAACCGTGTTGAGGCTATACAGTGTTTGTTTACATTTACTTTGTTTACAAACATTGGAGTAAAACAAGCTTATATTTTGGGTTCTGATGAGGTACGACAGTTGAACTAAGCTCATGAGGCATTTAATTATAAAGTTATATTCTTCAAGAATCAATGGATGCAGCAACTAAGGATTCTAGCTTTAAATGACAGTTAATGGCAGGTCTGTCAGGAGTACGATTCTCTTGATCCTCTGGTTAGAGCTAGGCTGAAATGCAGCATCATCAGAGTGGAAGGAGAGAAAACAAGTTGTGGACGCCATTTTAGACTACTACAGTATTGAGATGCACCAATGGAAACAGTGTGGAAATGCAGCCTTAGTCTCAGTTTCACTAGGCCTTATCAGACCTTGTTGTTCTCTTCCCACTGACAAGGCCCTTCACCGATACAGCGCGGGTCACATGTCGTGTTCCAGGCCGACCCACAGCCTGTGGCGTTTTACCTGGGCTTCCTTTAGTCGTCGCTACAGGGCTAGTAACCTCAGCCCCTCCTCGTGGAGGTTTGGTTGGGCTGCCCTCAGTCTTCACCACAGGGATACCCCCCCCAGCACGAGTCCATCTCGCCGGGTTTAACCCAGCCCGAGTTACAGGGCTAGTAACCGCATCCCTAGTCACCTTGGCCGGACTAGAACTATCTCCAGCTCTCCGCACCTTTGGTGCCCTACCCCAAGTTGCAGGGCTAACGGCAGCACTCTTCACAGGCCTACCCCCAGCCTGAGTCACTGGGGTAGGGGTACTACCCCCAGCCTGAGTCACCCTGGCTGGGCTACCCCCAGGCCCAGTCGTCACCACAGGGCTAGTAGTAACCCCAACCTGTGACACTTTAGGCCTTCTACCCCGCCTCGTAGGGCTTAGGCTACGTTCCCTTGGTGTTAGTTGGATTTCACCACCCCCAGTATTAGTGTCTCGACCTGGGGGTATTCTTGTGACTAAGGTAGGGTTACAAGCACTACCTGCGGTTTGTGTCACGTTGGCCTGGTCGTTGCCACCGGTCGTTACCACAGGGATATTCACCCCGATCCGTGAGACTTTACGGGGCCGACCCCGCGGCGCAGGGTTAGTAGTGATATCTCCAGTTGATGGTGTTTTGATGTCCAAGCGAGGCCTTCCACGTTTTCTCTTCAGTAGTTGAGCCTCTGAGCTGTCTGTCGAGCCTCCCTCTCCCTTTTGTGTCAACAAACAATCCTTTTCCTTTGATGTCACCAAGCCAACCTCTGCCTTTTCCTTTGGTGTGACTGAGCTATCCTCTCCTTTTTGTGGGACCAAGCTATCAGTTTCTTTCTGTGACACCGTGCTATCCTGTTCTTTTTGTAGTTCTGAGCTATCCTTGCCCTTTAGTGTCACAGAGCTCTTCTTTCCATTGTGTTGTACCGGGCTATCCTTGCCCTTCCGCCCCACTACTATGCCCTGGTGTTCAGAGAGCGCCTTCACCAGTATGGCTGCCTCTCCCTTGGTCAGAGACAGGCCCCAGCCTCCAGCATCACTCTCACCCCCCATCTGTGGTTCCTCCAACGGCCTCCAGATGGCACTGTTTAGGGGAGCGATCTCCACAAGGGGACACTTCATACCAGAAAGCCTCTTGATTGAGTTTTTATTGATTAGTGACTTCTTCTTTTTGGGAGTTGAGCCGTTATCCTTCTCTGTGGAAGTCTCTCCTTCCATGGATCCATTACAGACAGGGGCCTGTGGTTCCTCCTTACCTAGTTCTGGCCTCTCTGCTGCTGGGCTTTCGGAGGGCTGCTCAGCCTCCCCAGACACTCTCTCCTGGTCCTTCTCAGGGCCAGAGGCAGTTCTCTCCTTTTCCACAACCTCCTTGGCTGCTGAGGAGGTGGGGGTTAAGAGGGAGGTGACTGTTGGTCTCTTCATAACTTTCACTGTGTAGACCGACCTTCCTGCTGTGGATAAAGGAAATACTCAACTGTTAGAATGAGACTCAACAACATATTCTAGTCAGAATGCCAGTCTAACGATCATAACCCTTGGCACATTTTACCCATATAGTGGACCTCAAGAGTTATTACGCTCTTCCAAATCAGCATCGTTGATATTTCATATCGAGATATAGAACTTGCATAACCAATTAAACAAGAGTGTGAGACCAAATATGGGTGTCCTGTTCCTGTATGAACTCACCTGGTTTGGAAGCACGAAACATGGAAGGGGGAAGCATGGAAGCAGGAAGTATGATCTTGCCGCTCTTGGTGCGTAAAACAGCAGCCACTGGTTTCACAGAGCCACTAGCTGCTCCTGCCTGACGCAGAGAGCTAGCTTGAGACACCTGGGACACTGGGATATACAGATAAATATACTTATAAATAAGAGCTGTATCTAAATGGTTTATCAAAGTTAGCTGGCTAACCCATTGATCCTGCTTAGTGTCCATACTCCCTTGGGACACAGAAAAAGGTGAATCAGGTGCATAGGTGTAGGAATGGTACAAAAGCATGCAGACACTAGCTATCTAGGGGGGCTGGCATGGCCATACCTCATAGCCTTTCTTGCAGTCAAATGACCAAAGTGGCCTCATGGGTGGAACATTATTAATCAACATTATTTAAAAAAAACGTGCAGAAAATCTGGTGTTTCTGTGTCAACCCGGTTTTGTTATATTTTGTATTCTGTGATGTATAGAAAGTGTAATATTGGGATGAAACCTCTGAAGGTGTCTTCTTTGTTTTAAGACCATAACCATGTGTGTGATGTGTATACTTTAATTTCAAAGTAGATTTGTTTAAGACTACCAAGAAGCACTCTGTGACCCTGATTTAGCCCACTGCAGTAAAAGGATCATTATTAAAAGGTGTCACATCTGAATGTTTATTTAAGTGAGCTGGCTAATTTATTGATCCAGCTTAGTGCTATACCTCCTGTTGTCAGACATAAGAAGCAGGTTATAATTACCTGTCATGGTGTTGGGACTAGGGGTGGAAGTAGAGGAGGTGGGGCTAGAGGTAGGGGGGACAGTTGCTCTCCTCTGGGCAGCTAGAGTCCGTTTCTTCTCCCAGATCTCCTTCAGCTTGGCCTTGATCAGCTCCTCTGGCTTTCCTACAATACAAATGAAAAAACACACCCGAGTTCACATTAATATGCTTCTTGCAATCACATAATAAAAGTATCTCAAGTAAGTCCGTGTGAAGTAAGTCATGTTTAAGTAAGAAAGGGATTAAATAAGTGATAAGTAGCTACAGTCAGACGCACCAGACATGTATGCGATCTCCTTGACATAGACAGTCTGGATCTCAGTCAGCATCCTCTTCTTCTCCTCCAGAGACTCAGAGTCCACTGAAAGGGTACGAATCTCCTTCAGAGCCTGATGAAATAATACATGTTAAAATCCCTTTTATATACACCTGTATTTTTAACCATCTATACCAAAAAATGTGACCATGAAAAAGTTGACTTTATTCATTAAAAGGATATGAAAATAACGTATAGTTCTTGTGTCTACCACAGTACAGCACAAAATTAACCATAACAAATAGCCGGTTACACAGCCACATAACATACTGTCCCGTACCTGTGAGAGGAGGTGTAGCTTGGAGACCTTGGGGTCCAGTTCTTCCATGAACAGCACCTGTTTGAGTCTGGTGAAGAGCTTCTGGTGCTCGCCACGACGCAGCCTCTCCGTCAGGGTGCGGTTCTTACGACCCCCTCCCTCACCAGACCCCTCCTCCTCTCTCATATCCCTCTGATGCTGCAGGGAACAGGAGTCAAAGGTTAAGGGTTGAGAGTTATTGAGCATGCTAAAGGGTATTCCAAGGTATTCTTAGACCTCTTAAAGGGGAATGGAAACACTTTAGGAAGTCAAACTAAGAAAAGAGATTTATTCCATCCACATATTAAACATGTGCATTTAACATATACACCTCTATTTTTAGGATTTTGATATTGAACAACATTTATTAGAGTTATGGGTAGCGCCATCTTGAATCGCCATAGTAGCGACTGATGCCAATGCGTCATTGGAGCAAATTGTGAGTTTTGGCATGGGACTGAAAGTGAATGTTGCCACCAGGAGGCGACTCGCCCCACTGGACCTGAAAGGTTTCTCACAACTTTTGACAGATTTGTCATTGAGATCAGGACAACAATATTAAGGTAAGAAACTATGTGATAATTTGTACATTTTAGAGTATTTTTTCCCCCCAATGAATGAGTATGTGACTTGCCAAAAAGCCAAGTAGACAGTCAGCTAAAATGAAGCAAGGTAGCAAGCTAGTTGATTTAGCTCCTATCTTGTCTTGTCGTTTTGATGTACCTGTACAAAATAAAATTATCATATTGACAATTTGTAACCACGCCAGCCCAGGACCTCCACATTCGGCTTTGTCACCTGTGGGATCGTCTGAGACCAGCCACCCGGACAGCTGATGAAACTGGGTTTGCACAAATGAAGAATTTCTGCACAAACTTTCAGAAACCGTCTCAGGGATGCTCACCAGGGTCTTGACCTGTAGTTTGGCGCTGTAACTGACTTCAGTGGGCAAATGCTTACCTGCGATGGCCACTGGCACGCTGGAGAAGTGTGTTCTTCACGGATTCATCCCTTTTTCAACAATACCAGGCTGAAAGCGTGTATGGTGTTGTGTGGGCGAGCGGTTTGCTGGTGTCAACGTTGTGAACAGAGTGCCCCATGGTGGGGTTATGGTATGGGCAGGCATAAGCTACGGACAACGAACACATCTGCATTTTATCGATGGCAATTTGAATGCACAGAGATACTGTGAGGAGATCCTGAAGCCCATTGTCGTGCCATTCATCCAAAACCATCACCATGTTTTAGCATGATAATGCATGGTCCCATGTCTACATCTGTACACAATTACTGGAAGCTGAGAATGTCCACAGTTCTTCCATAGCCTGCATACTCAGACATGTCACCCATTGAGCATGTTTGGGATGCTCTGGACCGACAGGTTATTCCAGTTCCCGCCAATATCCAGCAACTTCGCATAGCCATTGAAGAGGAGTGGGACAGCATTCCACAGGCCACAATCAACAGCCTGGTCAACTATGTGAAGGAGATGTGTTACGCTGCATGAGGCAAATGGTGGTCACACTAAATACTGACTGGTTTTCTGATCCACGCCCCTACTTTAACAAAAACAGTTCTGTGACCAACAGATGCATATCTGTATTTCCGTTCATGTGAAATCCATAGATTAGGGCCTAATGAATATACACTGTTCAAAAAAATTAAGGAAACACTAAAATAACACATCCTAGATCTGAATGAATGAAATATTCTTATTAAATACTTTTTTCTTTACATAGTTGAATGTGCTGACAACAAAAATCACACAAAAATGATAAATGGAAATGACATTTTCAACCCATGGAGGTCTGGATTTGGAGTCACACTCAAAATTAAAGTGGAAAACCACACTACAGGCTGATCCAACTTTGATGTAATGTCCTTAAAACAAGTCAAAATTAGGCTCAGTAGTGTGTGTGGCCTCCACGTGCCTGTATGACCTCCCTACAACACCTGGGCATGCTCCTGATGAGATGGCGGATGGTCTCCTGAGGGATCTCCTCCCAGACCTGGACTAAAGCATCCGCCAACTCCTGGACAGTCTGTGGTGCAACGTGGCGTTGGTGGATGGAGCAAGACATGATGTCCCAGATGTGCTCAATTGGATTCAGGTCTGGGGAACGGGCGGGCCAGTCCATAGCATCAATGCCTTCCTCTTGCAGGAACTGCTGACACACTCCAGCCACATGAGGTCTAGCATTGTCTTGCATTAGGAGGAACCCAGGACCAACCGCACCAGCATATGGTCTCACAAGGGGTCTGAGGATCTCATCTCGGTACCTAATGGCAGTCAGGCTACCTCTGGCGAGCACATGGAGGGCTGTGCGGCCCCCCAAAGAAATGCCACCCCACACCATGACTGGCCAACCGCTAAACCAGTCATGCTGGAGGATGTTGCAGGCAGCAGAATGTTCTCCACGGCGTCTCCAGATTGTCATGTCTGTCACATGTGCTCAGTGTGAACCTGCTTTCATCTGTGAAGAGCACAGGGCGCCAGTGGCAAATTTGCCAATCTTGGTGTTCTCTGGCAAATGCCAAACGTCCTGCACGGTGTTGGGCTGTAAGCACAACCCCCACCTGTGGACGTCGGGCCCTCATACCACCCTCATGGAGTCTGTTTCTGACCGTTTGAGCAGACACATGCACATTTGTGGCCTGCTGGAGGTCATTTTGCAGGGCTCTGGCAGTGCTCCTCCTCCTCCTCCTTGCACAAATACGGAGGTAGCGGTCCTGCTGCTGGGTTTTTGCCCTCCTACGGCCTCCTCCATGTCTCCTGATGTACTGGCCTGTCACCTGGTATCGCCTCCATGCTCTGGACACTACGCTGACAGACACAGCAAACCTTCTTGCCACAACTCGCATTGATGTGCCATCCTGGATGAGCTGCACTACCTGAGCCACTTGTGTGGGTTGTAGACACCGTCTCATGCTACCACTAGAGTGAAAGCATCACCAGCATTCAAAAGTGACCAAAACATCAGCCAGGAAGCATAGGAACTGAGAAGTGGTCTGTGGTCACCACCTGCAGAACCACTCCTTTATGTCTTGCTAATTGTCTATAATTTCCACCTGTTGTCTATTCCATTTGCACAACAGCATGTGAAATTAATTGTCAATCAGTGTTGCTTCCTAAGTGGACAGTTTGATTTCACAGAAGTGTGATTGACGTGGAGTTACATTGTGTTGTTTAAGTGTTGCCTTTATTTTTTTGAGCAGTGTATTTCAATTGACTGATTTCCTTATATGAACTGTAACTCAGTAAAACATTTGACATTGACATTCTTTTGTGAGCTGGCTGCTTGTTCTAAATAGTATGATCTAATCTCTTCAAAACAGTGGCAGCATGTGCAGCACTGGTCATTTGGTTTTCAACATGCAAAAGTGAAACAGGTGTATTTATGCTGTTAAACGGCAACTGCTCCGCCCACAACCGTAAGGCTCTCCAGAGGGTAGTGAGGTCTGCACAACGCATCACCGGGGGAAAACTACCTGCCCTCCAGGACACCTACACCACCCGATGTCACAGGAAGGCCATAAAGATCATCAAGGACATCAACCACCCGAGCCACTGCCTGTTCACCCCGCTATCATCCAGAAGGCGAGGTCAGTACAGGTGCATCAAAGTGGGGACCGAGAGACTGAAAAACAGCTTCTATCTCAAGGCCATCAGACTGTTAAACAGCCATCACTAACATTGAGTGGCTGCTGCCAACACACTGACTCAACTCCAGCCACTTTAATAATGGGAATTGATGTAATAAATGTATCACTATTCACTTTAAACAATGCCACTTGTTAGATTACTTTTAGATATTACTGCATGGTCGGAACTAGAAGCACAAGCATTTCGCTACACTCGCATTAACATCTGCTAATCATGTGTGTGTTGACCAATAAAATTTGATTTGAAAAAATGCACAGATCGCATTACATATCTTAAAGAAACTATCAGTAGTTCGAAAACTTGGCATCATATTTTCTGTCATGCTGCTTTGTTGACAACTCCAACCAACTTCCGTCCCAGACATTCAGCCACCGTCGCTGTGATGTTTTCATTTATGGTTGGAAACCAGTCAATTTAGCTCATTAACGCACGCAGTGTTCATGGTCTTTCAGACAGTTTTGGGATTCAGCCATTTTAGGAAAATCCTGCCAGTTATGCAACAATGCCAATTTACAATTCCAGTTAGCTGGTGTTCTAAAGCCTAGTGCTTTCATTCCCTTTTAAACAATGTTTTTTGCAATACATGAGAGCTAAGACCTTAACTAGACAGCTCCGTAAGAGGGCCTAAGAACACTACAAAACAAGATGTTGCTCTGCAGTTATAATGGACAGATGGGAGAAGTCTTACCTTGTCTTTTGGTGCCGTTTCCCCATCCTGACTAGTTTTTCTGTTAGGACAAAATATTAATTGTATTAACCCCAGGTTCCTTGAGACAGTCATACAAAATCATACAGCTAAATAGCCTACACACACACACACACTCCAGTCTTACTGTGTGTGTTTGACAGCGGCCCTCATCTGAGCGATGGTGATTCCCTGTCTCCTCTCCTCCACCGTCTCGATGTCCACTGCTTCCTCCTCGTCCTCCTGGGGTGAGAGACAACAATCTGGCTTTACAAAACACTACACCACAACCCAACCATGTGCAACTGCAGTGAACGTTTACACACAGAATACAAAAATTACTAAAATCAAACCATCAAAAATCAAGCTCGCTTACGTTGGCATATTCTTCACTGTCGGAATCCGAGTCATCCGAGGAGTCGTCTGAGGAGTTGTCCGAATCAGAGTCCTCAACCTTAAAATCAGGATGTCCGTTCTCATGCATTCTTAGAGTGGTAAACTGACTGAACTCAGTATCTTTCTTCCATGATTCTGGGCTCCATAGTCCCTCCCTCTCCCCTACCTCCCCTCTCTCTGCATCACTCTCGTCCGACAGCATCTTCTCATCACAGGTCAGCTCATTGGGCTCGACGGGACAAGAGGTGTTGACTTTGGCTGATCTACGGTCAGATTTAACGTCCTTTGATTGAGTCAAACTCTGCTTTTTCTGGACTAGAGCTGATCTGGAGTCAGATGTATTGGTATTTAACCCTGGGGTGTAGGAGTGGTCTTCGGTTTTAACTGGTGTCAATGCCAGAGGCAAGGGAGAGGAAGAAGAGGTTCCTCTTGGGTTCTTCTGTGCCTTTACCTCTCCAGGTCCAGCAGAACCCACAGCTGTGGTTCTGATTAGTTCAGGTAGCCTGGGAGCACCTCCTCCAGTAGCTCCAGGCTTAGGGAGCTGGATGAGGGTGAAGCCCCCAGGCAGGGACACTCCAGCTGGGCCTCCCACAGTGCCCTGGCCTGGACCCCTAGAGCCCTGGTCCCCTGCAGTCGGAGGACAGATCCTGAAGGAGTAGGTCCCAGTCTGGCCCAGGAAGCTGGGGGTCTTCAGGGAGGAGGAGACAGTGAGAGACAAGGGGGAGGAAGAGGAAGAGGTCTGGGATGGGGTAATGGCACCCAACTGGCCCATGATGAATTTGATGAGGGGAGCGTGGGGAGGGGGCTGCGGGGGGTGGGAGGAGGTGAGAGGGGGGGGAGGTGGGAATGTCTTGGGAGTGGACGGCTTGGTAGCAAAACCTGTTGGGACAACACAAGACATTAGAGGGTGTTGAGGATGTTGTTGTGCATGTGCGTGTGTACATTCATCAGTACATGAACTCACGAGTGAGCTTGTCTTGATTCTTGGCCTTTATGTGACGCATACGATTCAGAGGTACCAGCTTGATCAACTGTCCGTTGGGCTGACGATACATTTTACAGCCCTGGGAGGAGGAGACTGTCTGTAGTAGCATCTTTCCAGCAGGGGGCGAGCCTTGGGAGGTGCCTGGGGCAGGAGGAGGGGCCATGGGTACCAGGAGCAGGGGAGAGCCGACTGGGTCTTTAGGGTTTGTGGTGCTTTGACTGGTGGAAGTTTTGCCTTTAGATTTGGTGACACCTAGGGACCATGGTGGTCTGTACGGAGGAGGCCTGTTCTTCCCTGGAAACAGACCGCAGTGACAGTGTAAGAAAGAGAGGCCTTTTCTGAGAATACAGAACTATCGCCATCCTTGAACCATCAGGCTTCGGTTACTCAACTGTCTAATTACATCATAACTAATACAGTACAACAAAATGTAAAGGTTAAGTTGATAACTTCTACTTCAAGCCTCTATTGAAGAGCAGTGAAAGGATCTTACCTGCTGGTGTCTGGAATACTTTCTGGGCCAAAGCTCCTTTCTTAGCCATAGCTGTAACGCTACTACTGCCTTGAGGAGCAACAGCAGTGACTGCGGTCTTCAAGTGCCCAGCACCCACAGATGTTTTCTTCGCCCTGGGGAAGCAGTTTAGAGGCTTCTGAGGGGCCTTCTGAGAGGCCTTGGCTACAGAGCGCAACCTGCCGGTGACGAACGCAGCTAGCCGATTGGCCGGGTGCAGAGCTCCCATCTGCCCCAGCAGCAATCTGGCCTGGGAGTAGGATTTACCGTTCACCTGGGGAGGAAGAAAAAGAAAGAGAAAGAATGAAGATATAGGCAGAACAGATTAACATAAAGAACAGGTTCCCTGTGGAGGATAAAGCTTTTCACAAAATCTAGGTATAATTGTTCAATTAGAAATAACTCGGAGCTCCTCAATATAAAAAAACATTAAACTACACTTTATGGCTAGGTCTCTTTTCAAAAATGGATTTAAAAAATGTCCAAAATGGAGGTAAAGTGAACCTAATAAACCCACCTGGATTAGTCCTACAGCAGGGCAGGTTGGTTGTTTCTTCCTGGCTTTCAGTCTGCCTGCTGGCACTACTCCTGTCAGGAAGGGAGTCACTCCAACCTGCATCTCCGGCTCCTCAGGCTTAGGGATGCCCTCTTCCTCGTCGTCTTCATCACTGTCGTCACTACTGTTGTCTGTGATTTCACTATCAGATTCATCACTATCATCGGTATCACCGTCTTCAGACTTACTGATGCAGACCTTGAAGTAAGGAAGTGGATGATGATAAATCACACTCATGAGCATTAATTTGTCACTGATCAAGTTATGCATTTTAAATCTGAAACATGGCGCAATTCTGAACATTATGTATGACAGCATGAGTTGGTCCAAATAACTGCTTCTTTAAGACAGGAACGGAAATGGCATGTTTATTGCTTCATTCTAAATGGTCATTATCCCCCCTACCTTGAATATGATGATGGTGCTCTCAGCCTTGCGTTTGTGTGTGTTTGAGAGGAGGCGGACGTGGTAGGGGCCAATGTTGAAGGGTTCGGACAGACGGTTCTGGGTCATGCGTCGGCACAGAACCCCCAGGACCAGTTTCCGGTGCTGGTCCCAGTTACACTCTGACTGGATCTCCAGCTGCCTAGTGGGCTCAGGAACTTTAGGCTTCTTGGCCTGGGTGGAGGGACTTTTCACTCGTACTACTACAGGGGGAAAGGTCAGATGTCACAGGTTAAGGGTTTAGGGGTAAACAGATTAAAACATAACATCTTGAACAGCCTCTTAAGAACTGTGGTGAGCAGTGATTCTGTGTTCCATCTTACCTGGTTTATTTGGAGGTGAGAGGATGGCAGCGATCATTTTCTGCAAAGACAAGAACATTTATAAATGACATTAACTGAGAGGGACTCAGTCTTACATCACCAAGATAGACTAGCTTGGTTACTCCTCTTCCATAGCCATTGAAAAATGTTTGTCTGCCCCTAGTGGCTAGATTAACTTCATAAATCAGTGATCACCAACCTTTTCTGAGTCACAATCATTTTCGCAGTCAAAAAGCAAGCCGAGATCTACCGCTCAGAATTTATTTTATACATGACTTTAAAAAATGTAAGCCTGTGCAACATTAACCTAATAAAACACTTAGGTAGGAATGAGGTTTGTGCAGTAGGTCTAATACATTATCACAGCATATCAGCTTTATGCCTGGCCTGCCAATAATGTTCTTCTCAAACATATTATATTTCAAAACGCAAGCTTTGATAACAAAATAGATCGGTTGGTGAGGCACAGCGGAGCAAATAATAAGCTTTTTTATTTTACTGGACTGATGGTACCTGCATCTGATGGTCAGTCTCAGTGGAGGTAGAGAGAGAGAGCAGCAGAGGGTCCACCTCTCACAGTCCCTGCTCTCCTCTTTCCTCCAGTGAGACTGACCAGACAGAGGGTCCACCTCTCACAGTCCCTGCTCTCCTCTTTCCTCCAGTGAGACTGACCAGACAGAGGGTCCACCTCTCACAGTCCCTGCTCTCCTCTTTCCTCCAGTGAGACTGACCAGACAGAGGGTCCACCTCTCACAGTCCCTGCTCTCCTCTTTCCTCCAGTGAGACTGACCAGACAGAGGGACCACCTCTCACGGTCCCTGCTCTCCTCTTTCCTCCAGTGAGACTGACCAGACAGAGGGTCCACCTCTCACAGTCCCTGCTCTCCTCTTTCCTCCAGTGAGACTGACCAGACAGAGGGACCACCTCTCACAGTCCCTGCTCTCCTCTTTCCTCTAGTGAGACTGACCAGACAGAGGGTCCACCTCTCACAGTCCCTGCTCTCCTCTTTCCTCCAGTGAGACTGACCAGACAGAGGGACCACCTCTCACAGTCCCTGCTCTCCTCTTTCCTCCAGTGAGACTGACCAGACAGAGGGGATACCGTCTTCCACCTGATGATCGAGTCTCACGGCATCCGTCTCATACACAAATTCATGTTGTTCCTATGACCAGAGAAAGTGAAATATTCCTCAATATTTAAATAGACACGACGAGCTGCTAATAATAAAAACACAGTCCTATCGATACACTTGGCTGCAGCGTGAGTAGAAGTAGGGAGAAGCGTGTTTTATGTTTTATAATAGTGTTCAATAAAAACAGTGTTGACAGAGCTGAATAAAAACATGAACTCACAAAAAAACAGCAGCTGTTTGCTGTAGTCTTTGACAATCTCTCTCTGGTCATGGTTTTAAAAGTTCTGAAATCTCACGTAGGCTAGTATCAAACTTCGGTGTGGGGTCATGGAAGCTGTAGGCATGATGATTTGAGCTATATGATTGGCCAGCACAGTAGGCACACTTGAATTAGTCACAGTGCTCCTGGTCCGCCGGGTAGGCGGAGTTTGTTCCTTCAGACAAATTAAAATGGTTCACAATGGGAACACTTTGCCTACCCAGCTCACAGGGCTTCTGAATCAAGTCTACCTACGGCCAACAGCGCAAGACAGGAAAACAAATTATAGGAGCACAAGGCTTTATCATTGGCTTTTTCTATAGAAATGTTCGATGACTGACTAGGAATGACTTGAAGATTGACCAGTCGATTGCACTCCTTAATGCATCTACTCCGACAATAAATGTTTAGTGTGTGTGTGTGTCCTGTGCCTCACCTTTCTGCTGCTGGGGATGATGGAACTATTATTGTCCTTAAAGAGGTGGACCTGTGGCGGCAGCACCTGGGGCGGCGGTTTACTGTTAAACTCTCTGACACGGGCGCACGTCATCATGCTCTCAAAGTACTTGTAGACTGGGTCCTTGTCCTCCTCTCGCAGCTGCACACACACACACACACACACACACACACACACTCCCTCATAACTTTTTCATATACAATTTTTGTCAAATCGAGGTTTCCATCATATCACTACAGTTGAGTAATTTGGGGTGGTAGTTTGACAACATAGGATGCATCTCAAATGTTCCCCCATTCCCTGCATAGTGCACTACCAGGGCCCACAGTATACTATGACAGAGGAATTTACCTCGGGGGTGAGACGAGGTACGTAACGCTTTGGACCAGGGTTGTAGATCCTGGTTAGAGGCTTGATGGGTATGTTTGGGGCAGGTTTCGGGCTGAAGAGGGGTTCGGGGTCCACCCCTGAGGTGCAGTCCCACAGGGTTGAGACACGGACGCCTCGATTGGGCTGAACCTCATGCTCCACATTAGACACAGCTGGGCAGGGAGAGAAGACACGTTCATTAGCTTGTTTAAGTTGATGTGTCATTCATTTGGTCAATATAGAATATAATACAACTCTCACAAGTACCCAAATGCACCCTGGGTATGAACTTACTGTAAACAGGCAGTGTCTGGTGCTGGCCATTCTCTGCTGCTGTGGTCTGTTTGGTGATCCTGCGTTTAAAGCAGGAGCAGCCCAGCATACAGTCAGGCCTGTAACAGTGGAGCGGACCCCTGGACACCCGGGCCAAGCTGGAACACACACACCCCAGCCTGCAGAACTCAGAACCACACTCTGGACTGTCCACTGGACTGGCCTGGGGGGCACGGCTCTTAGGGAGACCCTGGAGGGCACAGACAACAGAGAAGAGATAGACCATCAGAAAATGTGTGTGCGCATTATGTGTGTGTGTGTCTATAATCTAAGTCCTACCTGCGCAGTGAGCAGTGCCATCAGGGCTCTCTCCACCCTCTCAGTAGTGATGTGTGTTCTATCGTGTCCTTGGTAGAAGGTGGCATCTTCCATCTCCATCATTCTCAGCTGGATCTTAGAGAGACCGACCAGTCTGAGCTGGTTCTTAGAGAGGCCAGTCAACCCGCTGGAGAGGCCTCTCCCTGGGCTGGAGTCCCTCCTCACGGCCCCCTGGCCTGGAGGAGACCTGGAGGTACGAGTAAAATGTTTAATGAAAGGCTTTAGTGTCCATTTTAGGGTAAAAAAGGAAACTTGTTACAGGCTCAATCCCAAATATCTACATAACATCCAAACTATGAAAACAATTGACATTACTGGCATTTCAGACCCATTTCATATTGCTTTGGGACAACAACAAATATAGATGTGTAAACTATATGCTTTGGCATGGGTATAGCATGTCTTTAGCAGCATTTCCTTACCGCTGTGCAGTAGGAGGGCTGGTGACTTTAACCCCAGCTGTAGCTTTAGCAGCAGTAGTTTTGTTACTGTTGGTGACCTGGATGGGCCGTAGCACAGAGGCAGATCTGGCTTTGCCCTGGGCTGGTGTTATATGGTGCTGTTTACCCTGTGCTGGTGTGGGTTTGGGTTTGGCTGCTTTAGGAGGGGTCCTGTGGTTGTTGATGGGTGGAGGGGGTTTCTTTAGAGCTGCGTAGAGGAGGGGTTTCCGAGAGAGGGGGCAGGGTCTACAGAAGGCGGGGGGCGGGGGGGCACGTGTCTTCAGAACACTGTCGAGGGTCCGCACATAGCTGGTGCTGGTCACAGGCAGCTGATAGGCCACTGAGCCCAGGGGGTTGTGGGAGAAGGCAGCAGCGCGGTCGCTGATTCGCTGGGCCTCGCTCTCCAGGTATTGGTCGAGCATTTCGCTGCAGAAGGCCGAGCGGTTGGGGTTGTGGTTCTTAGAGGTCTCTTTGGTCCTGATGAACTTGTCCCTCCAGCCCTTGATCTTGGTCAGGTCACTGGTCTTCCCCGTCCTGGAGACAAAGGACCTGCTTCCATCTGCACAGCGAAGAGACAAGGCCGTTTGAGAAGAGATACGGGCCCAATTCCAAATCAACCTCTAGACCCTTCACCTAGCCTCTTCCTCTCTGTTGTTTGGAGACTAAGTAGAGCCATCATTATGTTGCACTTATCCAGTCCCTTCAGATTTGCAAATACTGACAGGATTGGGGCTTGTGGGTTATCATCAGACCAAATAATAACCTCGCCCATTACCACTCCCCCATTCTACCACAGTGGTGGGAGTCACATTACTAGGGCTAATTCTGAGTGTTTAAGTTGGTGTAAATCCCATAATTGCCTTGCCTTATTATCTGCCTGACTGACGAGGGGGTTCAATGAGGATGATGACAGTAAACTGGGTATGAAGTGCTCAGTGACTCTGATGTATTAAACTAGCTGAGCCATGCAATTGAAAAAGCGCTATCATCTTTCAAGTGTAATTCATTTACTACTAGGCAGTCACATTTCTCAATCAGGAAATAATAACATGTCTATTAATACGTCCCCTTGTTGGCAACCACGACAACGTGCCCACGGCCGCCACGACAACGTGCCCACGGCCGCCACGACAACGTGCCCACGGCCGCCACGACAACTTCCCTACGGCCGCCACGACAACTTCCCTACGGCCGCCACGACAACATCCCTACGGCCGCCACGACAACATCCCTACGGCCGCCACGACAACATCCCTACGGCCGCCACGACAACTTCCCTACGGCCGCCACGACAACTTCCCTACGGCCGCCACGACAACATGCCTACGACCGCCACGACAACTTCCCTACGGCCGCCACGACAACATCCCTACGGCCGCCACGACAACATGCCTACGGCCGCCACGACAACTTCCCTACGGCCGCCACGACAACTTCCCTACGGCCGCCACAACAACTTCCCTACGGCCGCTACGACAACATCCCTACGGCCTCTACCTATGGCTCTACTGAAAAACCAATAATAAAACAGTGAAAGTAAATAATACGTATTGTGTTGGTGTCCCATATAATGATCACTGGAGAGCTTTGAGATATGAGTTTCAACCATTTTTAGAAACAACCAATAATCTCACTGCTGTTTTGCTGGTCTTATTGCTACTGTATGTGGCCTACAATGGCTAGCAAATGATCCATCACTTAAGTGTAACTCACCAGTGGAGGTAGCGCTGCCCAGCCCAGTGAACACAGGCGGAGACAGCGGTAGACGCACCCCCAAATACTGTAGATCGATGGCCAGGCCTTGGTCCAGGGAGCTCAACTTCAGCCCAACTATAGGTAAGGGAATAACACACACGTTAGGGTTATCAATGGTGAACATTACTGTGAAATATCTAACTCTCTTAGGGCAGAGACTGGTAGGTTTGTGTGGTGAGAGATGGAGAGGGAGGAAGAGAGAGAAATACAGAGAGTGCATGCGTGAGTGTGTTGTCCACTCACCCTCCTGTAGGACAGGGTGGATGACCTGTCTGTGTTTGAGTGTGTTCAAGTCTTGCAGTAAGATAGTCTGCAGACCTGCAATCTTCTCCTCAACACTCTCCAGTACTGCACACACACACACTTAGGTTAGTTAGAAAATAATAGAATAGACCAGTGTCATCATTATTGGAGACTTTCAGAAATGCATGTGGTATTGTGAATGTCAATCAGTGAAAACAGTAGTGGGTGTTGATGTTCTATTTTGTGTCTCCAGCAGGTCTTGTTGCCAAGTACACTGTAATTGACAAGCCCCAGTAGAATATAACTTCTTCGCTCCCACTTACCAGTTTTCTCTGGCTGTTCCTGAGTGACTGATGATGTGTTATTGGATGGCATGTCCTCCACATGGACACCAAGAGCTTCCTGTGACACAGAGGAAGAGATAACCGTGTCAATACTGTCTGCACCTTCAGCAAAGTTAAACAAAGTTTCCCTCCTATATTTCCGACTCTGGGGTTTCTAAATTAACATTTCCGGATGTCTGAAATTCCTATTTCCCATAATTCTGACCTCACACAAGTGTCGTGTTTTACCTTGGAAGTGAAGGACACAAAAAGTAGACCCTCCACGTCATCCAGTTCCGGTTGCATAGCAACAGGTATCGGGCTGCTAGTTGCAGTGACAGCCACTGTCGCCACCTTGGTACCCTTAGAGACTTTTCCGACACTGCCCCACCGATTGCCCCCCGGTTTACGCCCCTTCTTCCATGGCTTAGGAACAGCAAAGGGGGAGGCAGTGGGGGTCAGAGGTGAGGGGGTAGGAGAAGGCTTGGGTGCAATCTTTTGAGGTTTGGATGTTTTAGGGGTTAAGCTCGCAACCTTGTCCTCCTGAGTCATGGTTGGCTCTACAAGCGGAACCTCAGAGTCCATTGGTTCTACAGTGGAACGTTTTAAAGCCTTTGAACATAGGTTTGTGTGTAACACAGTAGACTGTGTAGTATTCTGAGGGTTAGCAGTCAGGCCGGCCTGTCTGGAGTGGTCCATCCCAGCACCCAGTCTCTCCCCCGCAGCCCCCGGGCTGTTCTCTGGCCTGGAGGCTCCTGAGGGCAGGGCTAGCTGGGCTCGGAGGTACTGCCTGTGGAAGACATGGTCACTGTAGTCCAGATCCATCCCCTCTTCACTGGCAGACACATCAGTCTGATTGGCATCTGAATCTGCTGTACCAGGAGCTACTTTCCTCAACTTCCCTGAGACTTCCCCCACAGGGTGAGTTGTAGGGAGAGAACGTTTCCTCATGCTACAAGACAATGAGGGGTGCAGGTGAAAAAAATATATTAGCGGTGTATCAAGAACAAATGGAAAACTGAATAGCAACAGTAAAACACTAACATTCAGTAAATTGTAAGGAAAACACTGGAATTATAGTACAACACGATAACAGAAAGCTTCACTCACCTGATATCAGCCACAACATCGTTTACAGTAACAATATGCTCAGTCCCCTCACCACCATTGGACCTAGCAGTGCTACGACCAGGGGAGCGGATATCTCCCTTCCCCGCCTGAGGGTGCTCCGGCCTGGGCTTTGCGAGGCGCGGGCTGCCGCTGTCCTCCCGGAAGCCCTTAGCAAAGGGGTTATAATCTATCTTCAGCTGGGTGATCCTGGTGTTCTGGTACGACGTCACCGCATAGAACTCGGTCTGCGGGAACGTGAAGGTCATGACCTCCGGGCCGAGGAGCTGGAGGTCAAGCAGCTTAGGGTCAAAGCCAAGGTCATCTCCATCTGCGACGGGGATCACGTGTAAACTGGGCCTGTAGCGGTGCATGGAGTGCAGCAACACATGTCCCTCCTGGTCCAGGCAGTGGTTAGTCAGTTTGAGTTTATAGAAGGAGACCAGGCTGGCCATCCAGACCTTCCCCAGGGCTGATGAGTCCTGGTGGGGAAAGAGTCGGCATGAGGCCTGGGTGTGTGGTTCTCCAGGACCACTGGGTTCCCACTCCTTCAGGTTCCAGCGATGGCGGTACGTGTCGACGGGGGTGATTGACAGGACCAAGCAGTAACGACGTGTTGGTTCCAAACCCGTCAGGCGGTAGCGGCAGTAGGGAAACATGCGCCGGCCCTGTTTGGTGAGGATCATCTCGGTTCCACAGCAGTGGAACTCCCTCCAGACATTGCTGTTCTCCAGAGTGACCCCCACACTACCACATGAGCTTATCGCTGAGAGGCCTTCCTCCTCGGGATGCAGGCCTCCGGGGGCTGGGCCACTGGCAGTAGATGATGAAAATGGTGAGGGGAGGGCTGGGTTGGCACCAGTGTTTGTCACAGTGGCAGCTGGTGATAAAGATGCTGATACTATGGGTGTGTTAGCTGGCTTAGCATCAGAGTTTATCCCACTGTCCATGGGTACGGCTATGGTTCCACTCGCTTCTTTGTTTGTAATGACATCAGTGGATAAAGCTATTGCTAAGTTCACTTCACTGTGTGTGGATGATGCCATAGCTAGGTTGACTTCAGTGTTTGTTATGGTGTCAGTGGATGAAGCCATGGCTATGATGGTTAAGCTTGCATCCTTGTCTGTCATGGCTACAGCTTGGTCCTCCACCACATCCTCGTTGGCCAGGCCTGGCTCCATGGTGACGCTGTCAAATGGGATTGATGTGGTGATAGAGGTAGTAATGGCCGAATCCTCTACCCTCTCCTCCATTACAGTAGGATCCTCCATAGATGGGACAGAGTATACGTTGTATACTATTCTTCTTCACTTAAAAAAAAAAGCACCTCAAGTTGAACTATGGTTATTTTCAGTTGACATCCTGGAATAATGAAAAAATAATGTTATGTTAGAAAAATGTCTCATGTGAATGGCCAGATAGTAAACCAACTAACAACATGTAAGGACATGTCTAAATGACTTATTACAGCATAATATATACATTGTGAAAATTGTAAGAAAAACATGGAGATTAAATAAGATTTAAATTTATCCAAAAATACATTGTTTTTAGATGTGTGACCTTTCATGTGAAGTTTAGTGTCACCCAAAAGCAGTAGGCAGATCCCTAAAGCTTGGACTTTATCAGAGACCACACGTTACATCAATTTTATGTTTATCAGCTCGTAGTTGTTTTTGGAATTTTCTTGAACAATGGCATTGTATTCATGTAATGTGTCATTCAAGTGTAGCAGATGAGGTTGGTCAGCTCACTAGGCTCTCTTCATTGGTAAGTTGCCATAAGGCTTTAGTTCAGATGGATAACACAATCTTGAGTTGGGTCCTATGGAACTACATTGATTAGCCTAGTTACTAGCTTAAGTTACATAGATGCTAGGCCTATATTACAAAACCTTATCTAAACTGATTAGGTTAAATTAGCCTAGCTAAACGTTTAGGCTAACGTTACAACAATATTTTCCTGTGCAGGTTAAAATGCAATTATGACATTAACTGGAATGTCCTTGTCAATTTAAGTTCAGAAACAATACAAATACCACGACTTCCTTTCATGTAGCCTATAGAAGAGCTTATTGGAGGTGTTACCGTTATTATTTGTTAAATATGGTTATTCCAAATTATATTTCCATCTCAACTATCAAACCAGTATTATTTTTCCATGAGCTTTAAATCGTGTATTTCTTCAAAAACACATGCCAGTGTCGAGTATAAAAGTTGCTTGACAACACCCCTCGTCCTCTCCTCCCCAAGCCTTGTTGTAGGCCTCCAGATATTTAGCCAGCAAGTTAAAAAGTTGGACATTCACTGACGCCTACCTTCCACCACCGTATGGCGTGTTGCGCTTTTTGGAGAGCAATAATAACAGAGCAAACTCCAACTGTTGCGTGCCGTCGTCGAAACAAAAGGCCTCGAAATAATCTTCGAGCGTGCACATAAAATCGCAAATGGAGGCCGCCGAAGCCACGCAATGTAGCCTAGCATCGACCATGCACACAGGCTACCAAGGCGCATGCACAACATCAACCCTCAATGGCGCGTGATTTCCCACGCCAGCGCGAGGAAAAGCGGGAGTCCATCCCGGGGATCTCTGCCACCTCGAGTCTAATTCGTGGCCTCGAACAACTCCGGCGAAAAGTCTGTGCAATAAATAACAAATACACAAATTGACTCTACCTTTGTGAATCGTGCAGGAATCGGATAGCGAACTGTCTGTTGTGACTCTCTTCGAATCTTGTGCATGTCCGTCCACTTCCAGGCTATCTCTCACTCCTTTCGAACATCTATCTACACATTCTCACTCCACGGAGACACACACACACATCCGTGCTCGGGGTGTGACGTAAGTCACCATGGCGGCACACACACTCAGGTTCGGTCGGTGTGTGTTGCGCAGGCTCCCTCCAGAGGTTTAGCGGGCAGTTATTTCTTCCGTGCAGCCGCCACAAAAAAAGCATAAAATACGATTCAATCTTTAGTACAGCTGATAACGCGGAAAAAAACGTTTAGCCTATCTGCTCTGTTTTGAACACCTCCATTGGGGGAAATGGCAATTTTAGCCTGTATTCCTGCTGTAGCCTATCTGTGTGTGAATGTGCGTTTATCTGCCTGTCTTTCTGATGGTTGGACGTCTGCCTGAGATTTGGTCTGCCTGTCTGACTTATGATCTCTGTCTTGATCTGTCTGTCTGATGATGGTATGTCTGTCTGTCAACAGCTGAGTTACAAGTTATATTTTCACTAACAGTAGTATGCTATAGTCTACCCACAACTTGATAGGCCTATAGGCTGTGGTTATAACCATAAACCATAGACTATGCCATCAATACACTGAATAATACATATAAACATATTTACCATATGGGACAGGAGCCAATAGACAGCCTATGCTATTATTTTCCCATGTCAAAGTGTTTAAGTTGTTACATTGTTGCAGCCAAACTGCAATGTCAGAAAGTTCCAAATGTAGCCAAATACAATGTTACAGTAGGCTAGGCAAGTGTGATAGAAATGATGCGATTTGTAAAATAGCCTAGTTATTAAAAGTCAATATTGACCATCCAGTCTATCAATCATGTCCATGGTTACTGCTGTGAAATATAAAAGCTCACAGCGCAAAATGTTACAACTTAAACCACCCAAACTGTTAGCCACAATTGTAGCCCTGTGTAAACGCGTTAGTCTGCATGGTTTATGCCCCGTATTTTTATATCAGTACCATATAGGACATTTTGTGAATGCTATTTCAGCGCGAGTGACAATGGTTCATAGTTTGTGTTCAATTTGTAACTTCTATCCTATAAATGGCCAAATTTCCTATGCTCTTATATGCGCCATTGTTGTCATTTTTTCGCACTGGAATAACATCAGCAACGTGATTCCTGACTCCTCAGCCCACCTCGGGGGGAGAGTGAAGGACAAGGAGCCCAGATACAGGACTCCAGGGCCAGCAGAGTATTGCAACCTATTGCCGCCTTCGACAGGCTGTGAGGGCCGCAACAATTTTCTTTCTAGGTTAGAACACTAAAATGAATTAGAGACAAAATCCTGCCTCAAACATCTACATCCTGTCATCCTAAAATAAATAGCCGGGAAACACTTTTCGGGCTATTTTGTGAATGCTTCGAATAGTCAATCGTTTATAACATTTCGAGTGTCGGTATAAGCATGCTTAAACACTTCCCTAATGATGTGCTGTTGTCTCGCTGTTTCTACCCAGTCAGGAGTTAGACTCACATACAGGCCTCACTCGCACGTTTGATGAATGTTTTAAAAGACAAAAACGACATTTCAGATCTACGAAATATCCAAATAATATTTGCAACTAAATTATATCGTGAATGAGTAATCACGAGAAGCAAAAACGAATGAGTGGTCTTATAATGGTGGCGACTTGTGTATGGCATAAATCTCACAACAACAATAACAGCATCAAGACGCATTTGGGAAATACAAGTAGACTAGGATAGTCTATTCTATTGTAATTCGGCATTGAACTAATTAAATTTGTCAATTGAAATCCATCGTTCATGATTATCAATCAATAATCATCACTACTATTGATGATTAATCACTGATTATTTCAACAGGATTTGAGCAGTTATTTTGAGTTAAATCGAGTCTGAAGCCAACATACGTTTTTTTTGTTAATTAAAATTCCGTGTCTGACAATAGATCTTATATGACTGTGATGTGGTTTAGATTATCATGTTGAATTGAACACCTATTGTGAGTGGAGTGAGAAATGAGATGGCTTGAGCCTTTACCCTTTCTGCACATTGCAACCTGTAACTATTGACAGATCAATGGATCTAAATCACTCTATTCCTTATTTATTTGAGATGCAATTCAATACCAGTTAAAATTGCTTAGAATGTAACAACATGCATGTCAAATATTTATATTTACACAATGAGTATGGTCAGTTGTTCCTCCAAGTGTGCTACTGATCAGATTTGGTTTCAAACAAACATAAAAATGTGTTGCTAGTAAGCTATCCTCTTACAAACATTTTGACCCTGGTTTCCACACAAACAATTTGAAAGATCCATTTCCTAAATACTTTGAAAATGTTTTAGACAAGTATAGAACATTCCCCATTCCATACAGTTATTGTAATCCTAACACACCATGGTGGATAGTTCCCAGTATGATTTTATTTGACAATTTAAAATACACAAAATGTTGCACCAGGCAACAGATACATATACCAAACCTGTTGAGGTTACATAAACAAAAAGTCAAGACTTATTTTCATTGTTGTCAAGTGTCATGGGCACTCTGTGTCATGGGCACTCTGTGTCATACATTCAATCATAGACAGAGTTCAATGTTATATATACAGTTGAAGTCGGAAGTTTACATACACTTAGGTTGGAGTGATTAAAACTCGTTTTTCAACCACTCCACAAATTTCTTGTTAAGAAACTATAGTTTTGGCAAGTCGGTTAGGACATCTACTTTGTACATGACACAAGTCACTTTTCCAACAATTGTTTACAGACAGATTATTTCACTTATAATTCACTGTATCACAATTCCAGTGAGTCAGAAGTTTACATACACGAAGTTGACTGTGCTTATAAACAGCTTGGAAAATACCTGAAAATTATGTCATGGCTTTAGAAGCTTCTGATAGGCTAATTGACATCATTTGAGTCAATTGGAGGTGTACTTGTGGATGTATTTCAAGGCCTACCTTCAAACTCAGTGCCTCTTTGCTTGACATCATGGGAAAATAAAAACAAATCAGCTAAATTGTGGACCTCCACAAGTCTGGTTCATCCTTGGGAGAAATTTCCAAACGCCTGAAGGTACCACGTTCATCTGTACAAACAATAGTATGCAAGTATAAATACCATGGGGCCACGCAGCCGTTATACCACACAGGAAGGAGACGCGTTCTGTCTCCTAGAGATTAACGTACTTTGGTGCGAAAGGTGCAAATCAATCCCAGAACAACAGCAAAGGACCTTGTGAAGATGCTGGAGGAAACAGGTACAAAAGTATCTATATCCACAGTACAACGAGTCCTATATCGACATAACCTGAAAGGCCGCTCAACAAGGAAGAAGCCACTGCTCCAAAACCTCCATAAAAAAAGCCAGACTACGGTTTGCAACTGCACATGGGGACAAAGATTGTACTTTTTGGAGAAATGTCCTCTGGTCTGATGAAACAAAAATAGAACTGTTTGGCCACAATGACCATCGTTATATTTGGAGGAAAAAGGGGGAGGCTTGCAAGCCGAAGAACACCATCCCAACCATTAAGCACAGGGGTGGCAGCATCATGTTGTGGGCGTGCTTTGCTGCAGGAGGGGCTGGAGCACTTCACAAAATAGATAGCTGCATGAGGAAGGAAAATGATGCGGATATATTCAAGCAACATATCTAGACATCAGTCAGGAAGTTAATGCTTGGATCTTCAAATGGACAATGACCCCAAGCATATTTCCAAAGTTGTGGCAAAATGGGTATACAAAGTCAAGGTATTGGAGTGGTCATCACAAAGCCCTGACCTCAACCCTATAGAACATTTGTGGGTAGAACTGAAAAAGCGTGTGCGAGCAAGGAGGGCTACAAACCTGACTCAGTTACACCAGCTCTGTCAGGAGAAATGGGCCAAAATTAATCAAATTTATGGTGGGAATCTTGTGGAAGGCTACCTGAAACGTTTGACCCAAGTTAAACAATTTAAAGGCAATGCTACCAAATACTAATTGAGTGTATGTAAACTTCTAACCCACTAGGTATGTGATGAATGAAATAAAAGCTGAAATAAATCATTCTCTCTACTATTATTCTGACATTTCACATTCTTAAAATAAAGTGGTGATCCTAACTGACCTAAGACAGGGAATTTTTACTAGGATTAAATGTCAGGAATTGCAAAAAACACAATTTAAATGTATTTGGCTGAGGTGTATGTAAACTTAAGACTTCAACTGTACACACACACACACACACACACACACACACACACACACACACACACACACACACAGTACCAGTCAAAAGTTTGGACACACCTACTCATTCAAGGTTTTTTACATTTATTTTCACTATTTTCTACATTGTAGAATAATAGTGAAGACATCAAAACTAAGAAATAACACATACGGAATCATGTAGTAACAAAAAAAAATGTGTTAAACAATTAAAAATATATTTTAGATTCTTCAAAGTAGCCACCCTTTGCCTTGATGACAGCTTTGCACACTCTTGAAATTCTCTCAACCAACTTCATGAGGAATGCTTTTCCAGCAGTCTTGAAGGAGTTCTCACATATGCGGAGTACTTGTTGGCTGCTTTTCCTTTACTCTGTGGTCCAACTCATCCCAAACCATCTCAATTGGGTTGAGGTCAGATGATTGTGGAGGCCAGGTCATCTGATGCAGCACTCCATCACTCTCCTTCTTGGTCAAATAGCCCTTACACACCCCGGATGTTTGTTTTGGGTCATTGTTCTTTTGGGGAAAAAATGATAGTCCCACTAAGCGCAAACCAGATGGGATGACGTATCACTGCAGAATGCTGTGGTAGCCATGCTGGTTAAGTGTGCCTTGAATAAATCACAGGCAGTGTCACCAGCAAAGCCCCTCCACACCATCACACCTCCTCCTCCATGCTTCACACATGCGGAGATCATCCGTTCACTCTGCGTCTCAAAAGACACAGCGGTTTGAACCAAAAATCTCGAATTTGGATTCATCAGACCAAAAGACAGATTTCCACTGGTCTAATGTCCATTGCTCGTGTTTCTTGACCCAAGCAAGTCTTTTCTTCTTATTGGTGTTCTTTAGTAGTGGTTTCTTTGCAGTAATTCAACCATGAAGACAGGATTCACGCAGTCTCCTCTGAACAGTTGATGTTGAGATGTGTCTGTTACTTGAACTCTGCAAACCATTTATTTGGGCTGCCATTTCTGAGGCTGGTAACTCTAATGAACTTATCCTCTGCAGCAGAGGTAACTCTGGGTCTTCCTTTCCTGTGGCAGTCCTCGTGAGAGCCAGTTTCATCAAAGCGCTTGATGATTTTTGCAAATGCACTTTAAGAAACGTTCAAAGTTCTAGACATTTTCCGTATTGACTGACCTTCATGTCTTAAATTAATGATGGACTGTCGTTTCTCTGCTTATTTGAGCTGTTCTTGCCATAATATGGACTCGGTCTTTTACCAAATAGGACTATCTTCTGTATACCACCCCTACCTTGTCACAACACAACTGATTGGCTCAAATGCATTAAGAAGGAAATACATTTCACAAATTCACTTTTAAGGCACACCTGTTAATTGAAATACATTCTATGTAACTACCTCATGAAGCTGGTTGAGAATGCCAGGAGTTTGCAAAGCTTTCATCAAGGCAAAGGGTGGCTATTTGAAGAATCTCAAATATAAAATATATTTTGATTCGTTTAACACTTTTGGTTACTACATTATTCCATATGTTTTATTTAATAGTTTTGATGTCTTCACTATTATTCCACAATGTAGAAAATAGTAAAAGATAAAGAAAAACCCTGGAATGAGTAGGATTTCTAAAACGTTTGACCGGTAGTTTACGTCTAAAAACCGTGCTTTGACTTCTTAAAATTACTTCAGAGAAAATAGAGAATCACCTACATCTAACACAGAGGGTTTATAAATATACCACAATTACTTTGTTACATGTTTCAGAGAAGAGGTTATTCCCTTATCCCATAATCATACTGCACAGAAAATTGCTTACACCTGACACCTAAGGCCTAAAAAGTCTTTCTTCCATTACTTCTTAAAGTGTTTCACAGAAAACAGGTTACTCCCTATCCCATACACATAAGGGCTGATTGTGATATAGGACGTTGTGATGAAGAACTCCACCTCGGTCCAAAAGGGGAAGTCGTAGGGACTGAAGGATCCATTCCACCTGGAACACCCCCATGGCAGCCAGGATGCCCACTGTGTTCCTTTCGATCCCCAGGTAGAGACCTTCTTCCTGGGAGGCTGCTCCACTGGCGCCCCTGCTGCACTCAGCGCTGGCACCACCACCCTCCTCTGAACCAGCAGCACCTGGTGCACCAACATTTTAGTCATTCAGTAAAACTTCTATACATAATGAGTTATAATACGGTAGGTATGTTCAACTAATGTTGTTGACAATGCGTCTGTCAACTGGACAACCCTAAGCAAACAAGTGGTCACAGACAGAGCATTGCTACTATCCACATATCTAGAATCCGATCACTCCACCCTCAAAAATAACCTTATTAACTATTAGAGGGATGTGGTTAGGGGCAACCTCTACCGACTCCAAGGTGGTTACAGACCTTTACAATGAGACAGCTGGTGACAATGACGATGAATAGAGGCAGCAGGTTGCAGAGCAAGATGAAAATATACCTGAAGACACCGTTAATGGTCGGGCAGTTCTCCTTGGGCCACTGGATGAAGTCTGGAGGGCAGCCTCCGTCTTGCGTATAGTTATCCATATGACCATCTACGTTCATGAGATAGGTAGGAGCTCCCAGGAACATGGCTAGCATCACACACAGCCCACTCACAGCCCAGGCCAACCAGATGTTGTCTGGTACCAGAAGATGCTGATGAGGAATGTGAAGAGGATGCTGCCGATTTCACGAACACCTACATTCCAAACAAATAGATCAATACATTATCACATTATACAATTATCTCAGCTGCTGTCAACTTGTTTCTGACAGGAATGATTTATAAGTACATTTGTACGTAAATTCCACCTGACCACAAACTCATATAACCCTCCACACTGTAACACAACAAAAAGCACTGTCAAAAGCCTACCACTGAGTCAGAAAAGCAATTTCGAGATCCAGGGTGACAGTACTTGTAGGTTTTGGGAAGGCAGTAGCACTTTAGCCATCCACTGCTACATATACTGCACTCTACTTTACTCTCACCATGAGGAACTTGAGCGTCCGGCAGGACAAGGGTGTGAGGACAGACACAGAACATGATGACGTTGTAGATGTTTACGACAAGGAGCTCTTACAGGTTGGAGGCAGCGAGGCTCAGGAGAAACACCTCAAAGGTTTTCAGATGGGAGATCTGGTTCTTTATTAAAGACAGGATCAGGACTACATTACCCATAATGCCCAAGATGGTGATCTGTTGGAAACTTGGCCAATGTGCTTGTAAGAACCCCTTGCCTTGGCAAGCCAGAAGAAGATGGACTGCCTCTCGAGCCTGGTGCCTCTGCAGGTTTTTCCTTGCCACTGTCGCCTCTGCTTGCTTGTTGGGAATCTATAGGCTCAGATTATTTGCAAAAATAAATATACACATGAAATTTGATTGATTGAAGAATCATTGTTCTGTCCTTCTCCACACACCAATACACTTCTTGTGCGTGTGTGTGTGTGAGCTTATAGTTGATCTGTTCTCCATTTCTTTCTACTTTTCCGCCTCAGTGACCTCAAGCTCTGTTGTCATGCCTTCAAAGGCATCTGAACCCAGACCGCTGATTGGTTGAGCTCATTAGGTGACAAGGAAGCAGAGGATGCTGGAAAAGCGGAGGCCTGGGACTAGGAGTCTCTTAAATTGCACCTTGGAGCTTCGTTTGGACAGCCTCAACTTTCAACATTTATACCACTGCATGGCACAAATAAATTAGCTGGCATAATTAAATTGGGTTGTTGCGGAAGGAGGTAGAGGTTGATTTCTACCCATTGAACTCAACTCACACAATCTTCCTCTGAGTTATTACTTCCATTGCAAACATGTGTCACCTAAAATCACATGGAAGCAAAAAATCAGTACCTCTAAGAATTTAATTTAATTCAATTCTGACGATCATAATATGGGTTTAATTCAGACATGTAAAAGTGCCTAAACAAAACCTCTCCTCCCACTTAGAATTACTCCGAAGTCAGACAAGTTCCATATAAGGCCCTTCCTGTAAGGACAACAAATAGAAAATGGGTTAAGTTTCTAGGTTGTCAGCGGTTACACAGTGTAGATTAATAGAGAGATTAACAGGAAATGGAGCGAGAGCATAAAATGTAGGTACAATTATAATTAGTACAGCATACAGGTATTTGGTGCATGTAAAACACACCTATTTCAAAATCAAAAAGTTCACTCATCCTTTCACACTCTTCCGCGTTCCTCTCATCAATCTTTCAATCCCTCAGACTCTCACCCTTTCTATCTCACCATCTCTTTATTCTTTCCTTTAATACCTCATGCTCACTCCCTCAAGTCTTCACTCCCTGTCCTAATTCTCATTCCCTTACTTTCACTCTCTTACTGTAATACTCTCTCCATCTTTCACTCCTCTAACCCCTCACCCTCTCTATCTCATCTCTTCACCCCCTCTCTCATTTCTCTTGTTTGTAAGGAAGCCTTCATGAAGCAAGACACACTCAGCAAAATAGGACAGTGAGTAAAGATGTGGGGATTGATTCTCAGTGGATAGTACAGAGTGCGGAAATCTGTAATAACACAATATCACTACACTGGTGGATTGTGAGGGAGGAGTGTAAAATCGTGATGAAAAGCTTTTGCCAATTTCAGCAGGCAGTCTATGATTCACAGGTAGACAGTGTTATTTCACGGCACATCTCTTTTCCTCCATCAGCACTGACAAGTCTGTCTTTAACACTTACCCGGTCTCATTTGAGATCTGCAAAGGGGAGTGAACGAGAGCAGAAGGGAAGGGTCAATTTACTAGAACGAGATTGAGATGCAGTCAGACCAGAGAGAGAGAAAAAGAGAGAAAGAGAGAGAGAGAGAGAGAGAGAGAGAGAGAGAGAGAGAGAGTGCCTAGTGGTTATGAGTGTGGACAAGGGACAAGGAGAAGAAACAATTTGTGGATTGAGATGCATACAGAGAGTGAGTGAGTGCCTGGTGGTGAGGACAGGAGATGATGGGAGGAATGCCTGCTGTATTTCTGTATTTTGAAAGTTATAAACTGTGTCTTGAATACTTGATTTCTGTCATGCAAAGCATTTTGGGACTATATCAACAATGGACTAATACCAAACAAATACCAAAAGATAGTTTTTTGGTGGAGTTTTCCTTTAAGTGGCCTTAAAGTGTAACTGAGGAAAAGAAGACAAGGAAAGGAAACCACTTTAGACTACTGAGATGCATCCCCAGCAATCCAGAATGGTAAGTGAGTGTCTGCTGGTGCGTGAGTGAAGAGATAAAATGTCCTCAGCCCTGCTGTTCTAACACCATAGCACATTAGATCATGTCCCATCTTGTCTGTTTGTTCCAACAGTCTCCAAACGAGGTCTCCAGCTACCACCACACAGCCTTGTTTAAACCCGTTACTTCTCCTCTACTCTCTTACAAACAGACCCACTTCCCTCCTGCATCAGCTTTTAATCATCAATTGTATTATGTGTCTACTGTGGAAACCATGTCAAAATGGAATAGAAATGTTTACCCTGAAATGGACAATAACGCTTTGGAACATTGAATTCCCCCTTCGTCCTCCAAGTGTGTGCTTTTATTTTATCTGAATAAAACTGGTTGCTTCCAAGGGGCTTTTAATGCCTTCAAATACAGTACCTCAAACAAGAATCATAAAGACGAGTCATTCGTTGCGTAATAGAGACTACTATGCTATGCTTCTTGTGCCCTCGCTGTTGGCCATTTGCCATTATCTTTTTTGACCTAAACAGGACAAAATGGCCACTTGACTGACCGCCACATATAGTAAGTGTTCTAACAGTAGCACGCCAGACTGCATGGGCCAAAAAATTGAACATGCTCCAGTGGCTTTACCTAATGCTGCTGTTAGAACTGAATGTTTTAATAGAGATATGATATGGCTTCATACAAATTCTACAAAGGACTTTGGTTAGCTTTTTACAGTGCCTTCAGAGAGTATGAAACCCCTTGACTTTTCCCACATTTAGTTGCGTTACAAAGTGGGATTAAAATGGATTTAATTGTCAGTTTTTTTTGTCAACAATCTACACAAAATACTCTGTCAAAGTGGAAGAAAAAGTGTTACATTTGCAAAATGTATGAAAAACACAACATATCATAAAACATAACATAATATATCTTGATTAGATAAGTATTCACTCCATCAATATGTTAGAATCACCTTTGGCAGAGATTACAGCTGTGAGTCTTTCTGGGTAAGAAATTACATTTCAAAAATACTAGAGACCATATTGTAGAAAAAAGCTTTGTAGGAAATGTTATTATTACGTTGCTGTTTTTCTGTTGATACTTACCAATGTTTTTATTTCTACAGATTTAAATGTTTACTCATGTAAATCTCATGTTTACTCGGAGAGGCAAGACTCAAAGAGTTTTCCACACCTGGATTGTGCAACATTTGCCCATGATTCTTTTAAAATGTCTTCAAGCTCTGTCAAATTGGTTGATGATCATTGCTAGACAACCATTTGCAGGTCTTGATATAGATTTTCAAGAAAAACTATAACTCTGCCACTCAGGAACATTTACTGTCTTCATGCTAAGCAACTCCAGTGTAGATTTAGCCTTGCGTTTTAGATTTTGCCTGTGCTTAGGTTCAGTTAGTTTATTTATTTTTTATCCTGAAAAGCTCCCCAGTCCTTGATGATTACAAGCATACCTATAACATGATGCAGCCACCACTATGCTTGAAAATATTGAGAGAGGTACTCAGTATTGTGTTGTATTGGATTTGCCCCAAACATAACACTTTGTATTCAGGCCAAAACGTGAATTGCTTTGCCACCTTTTTTTCAGTATTACTTCAGTGCCTTGTTGCAAACAGGATGCATGTTTTGGAATATTTTTATTCTGTAAAGGCTTCCTTCTTTTCACTCTGTCAATTATGTTAGTATTGTGGAGTAACTAAAATGTTGTTGATCGATCCTCAGTTTTCTCCTATCACAGCAATTAAATTCAGTAACTGATTTAAAGTCACAATTGGCCTCATGGTGAAATCCCTGAGCTGTTTCCTTCCTTTCCAGCAACAGAGTTAGGAAGGACACCTGTATCTTTTTAGTGACTGGGTGTATTGATACACATCCAAAGTATAGTTAATAATTTCACCATGCTCAAAGGGATATTCAATGTCTGCTTTTACATTTGTATCCATCTACCAATAGGTGCCTTTCTTTGCGAGGCATTGCAAAACCTCCCTGGTCTTTGTGTTTGAAATTCACTGCTCAACTGAGGGATCTTACAGATAATTGTATGTTAGTGGTACAGAGATGAGGTAGTCATTGAAAAATCATGCTAAACACTATTATTGCACACAGAGTGAGTCAATGCAACTTATTGTCTGACTTGTTAAGCAAATGTTTACTCCTGAATTTATTTAGGCTTGCCATAACAAAGGGGTTAAATACTTATTGATTCAAGAAATTTCAGATTTACATTTTTTATTAATTTGTCAAATAAAAAATAACTGACATTATGGGGTATTGTGTGTAGGCCAGTGACAAACATCTCAATTTAATCCAATTTAAATTCAGGCTGTAACACAACAACATTTTGTGTGAATGCTTTCTGAAGGCACTGTATGTATAAAGTCATCGTGGAATCGGCCCAAGGTAACTTCCTTGAGGGATACCGTAAACACAATTTTCACCATCAGTTTACGAAGAACAGGCAGCAAACTGATTGGGTGGCTGTTTGAGCCAGGAAAGAGTGCTTTACTATTTTTAGGAAGTGGAATTACTTTAGCTTCCTTCCACGCCTGTGGACATACACACTCCTTTGGGCTTTGGTTAAAGACGTGGCAAATAAGGGTGGCAATACAGTCTGCTACCATTCTCAATAGTTTCCCATCTAGTTGTTGGTAAATCATTGGATTTGATTAATTAATTTGCAATTGCATCTTTGAGAACTACAATTTAGTATCTATTTGAAATATTATGGTTATTTTTCTAAAAACGTATTTGGTTGCAAATGGAACTGGGGCTATGTAAATAATTGTAAGGCTACTCATTTTGAATCCACAGGTGGCACCTTGTGTGACCATAAAAGCCTGTGTGTGATTGGACAAAGTAATATAATTTGGTTGCAAAAGTCACTGGCCTGCCATACAGCATGTAAATATAATTAGTATTGTGACACATAATTGCCATGGTAATTGGAATTACAATGGAATGTTAAGTCAATAAGCATTATGGGTAATTAAATAATTTTCCATCATATGCATTGTGACATTGTTGTTGCTCTGGTTACTAAGATAAAAAATAAAAAAAATGGACAAATAAACAAAAATACAAAACCTAGTGGAATATAAAGTGGCCTATGGCATGTATCCGGACAATGCACTTCTTATGAGCCTTAGATAAAAGTAAATAATTGGAAATGTATCATTTGATTCCCTCAAAAATATGTTGATCTGTTAAGTTTTTTGGTCTCTGAATATGATGCTAATATTCTTAAATCTGGAGCATTTAAAAAAACTCCCATATTTCATGTGGGATCATGGCACTTGCATTTGAAAGAAAAAGTAATGTTTCTAATCAATTTTCCCCCTCTCCAGTGTGGGGCGAGTAATCTACCAGTTTACATTTGTGGCCTATGTTTTTGGCCTAGTGCTTATTTGACTCATTATGAACATTACTTTATTCGTAAGGATTTGATTTCCTGTGTTTTGTATAATATTGCACAACAGTGGAAAACAATTGATCAGCGTTATTTCCTGATAGTTGCTGGTTGAAAATACAATCTACACAGGACCTTCTAATCAGCAGGTTTGGCATGGTTTAAGTTATGGCTTGACTGGTGACATCACAAGGCGGTAAATTAGTTAATAGAGCAATAACAAAAAGAGAGTTCCAAACTTCTCCTTCTCACTCAGACCACCCCAGCTAAATTCTTCCTTGAGAAAAAAATGTTGTTGCTAAAAAGCTATTTTTGAGTATTTTTGATTATTTCAATAGAACACTATTACAATAAGGTACTTATTTGTTACCCAGAAATGATTTGATATTGATATAAAAACAGCTGTATTCAGCCTTTAAAAATTGGGGAAAACAGGGCAGCTACAGAGAAATGGGATATGCAGTTGTTGATATAGGAGTGGAAACCTTTTCCCTACAACACCTGTTTTGCAGAGTCATACAGTCTGGTCATTGAGGTTTTTACCAAAGCATTATGATGCATCCACTATGATGCATTTAAATGACATCACATAATGACATGGAAGCAGATGGAATTGTGGGTAATGTAGACATTCTACATTTTCCAGATTGGCCTACAAAGGCCTACATCATATGCATTGTGACATTGTTGTTGCTCCGGGTAAAGAGGATACCGAAAACACGAAAAAATGGAAAATAAACCAATATGAAAAACACAGCGGAATATAAAGTGACCAGGGGCATGTCACTGTGTAACGGAGACAAGGTCTTCTCGGGTCCAAAAGTTGGTTCGAACAGACCCGAGGACAATCACACCCGGATATGAACGGACCCGATATTTTTTATTAAATGGGGACCCAAACCCGAATGGACCGGAGGACGACCAGATCTAGACCCAACCCGTACCCTAATTGGTCCGTGTCTAGATCAAAACCGATTGGACCAGAGTGACAAAAAAATTGTTTATCAGCCAAGTAGCTCTTCTGATAAACAAATAGGTCTTTATATGTGTGCTAGGTCTTCTAGAAGTCGGTAAATTCCCCTTATTAGAAAATAAATATGCTATAGGCTATGCAGAGCCATGGTCAGGTCCATTCGAGTCCACTCAGGTCTATCAGCTTAGGTTACATAGACCCGATGACAATAAAACAGGACCCGACCCAGACCTGAGGGAAAAGTTTGAGTTTTGGACTCAAACCCAATGGGGTCCGGGTCGGGTCCCGGGTAATTAGATCCCACCAGGACCCGTGAAAAGCTCTACTCCACAGCTTGCTGGAAATGTTGCCAATGTAGCTGCTGAATTGGATCCTTTTCCATAGCTCAACTGGTTAGTATGTTGTCAAGGAGGGCAGTCACCTCTTTTAGTGAGGGAGAGGGCACTGGGTTTGAACTGTGGTACAGACCGTTTACCCCGAGTTGTATTCGGAGAGGGAAGAAGCTAATACTGCTAAGCTAGCACACTGATGTTGATTTCATTCTATAATATAGAATGCACCATAACTCCACTTATTAAATCAAATGCTGCTGGAGAGTAACACATTTAGGCTACAGTCTCACGCTCCTTACTGCTAGGGAAAGAAAGCAATTTCTTGTATTCAGGGAGGTTTGTGCCACTTTGCTGAGTTAAGGGTCACTAATGATTTTTCAATACCCAATCTTGATTTAGGTGATTAGGGTTGGTTAGGGGTGGTTGAAAACCATGGCAACCAATGCATTTCACATTCTCACATTCTGCAACAATAGTTGCTGACTAAGGGCGCGCAACACCAGTTGAATATGGCGGGTGTTGTAAAAATCGGCAAAAAAGCTTAATTAAATTGTTGCCGGCAGCACAGTTACAGTCACCAACGCTCTGGATAACATGAAAACTTATAAACAGCTCTGCTAGGGCGAGTAAAATGGTCAGAGTGAGGAGTTCTCTCGTTAATATCTGGAAATAGCTAGCAAGCTAGTTAACTTTAGCCAGTTAGCTTGGGTGCTTGACTGCCATTGTGAGAAACGCTCTGAATTTACGAACGTCCAGAGCTCACTCTGAGCGCTCTCTGGCACTCCAGATTGAATTTACGAACGCACCCAATATCAAAGGCAATATTAGAGCTAAGTCCAGCCTCTATTTTCCCCAAAAGGATTGTGAAGACAATTGAGTAGGTAGCCGTGCATGAATGAACTAATTGAAATGCTGTTGGGCCATTTACTATGTCGTCTGCAGTGGTAGTCTCCAGATCTCATATACAAAGATGCTCAGATCCGTGGTTATTTAGGCCTGTGGTTCCTCAAATATGCTAAATAATAGAAACATTTGCAGGAGGATAGCCTGTGTTTGAGTGTCTCCACCTGTTAATTTTGTGGTAGCCTTGTCTAAAATGGATGCATGTTCATGAACTCAAGTTTAGGCTATGCTATATAAAAAGTTGCATCCTGAAGGAAGGACTCGTAAAGGCCCAATACCCCCCTATATTGCTGTTGAAAGATTTCCGACCAAGCGCTGGATGCCCCTTTTAAAAGCATCTCCATGTTGTCCTCAAATGTGATCGGACACACACACCTCCTGGGTGATGCTGTTATGTAAAATACGCTACACTGCCAAAGAACGTATATATATTTTTTTTTACATGCGAAGAAAACAGTTCTGAGATGTTTTACCTGCTTTGAAGCCCTGGTCTGCTGAGGATTGGTACTTTTCACAGCCAGTGCAACAGAGTAGCTTAGCTACAGCACTTGGGTTTCTGGCGAGCAGCCTTATTTGTCACTGGTGCGCAACTGAAAACTGCCACACAGTGCAGTTAGGTTGTACAGTGCCATAACGGATAAAGCGACGTGTATCTCTACACTTTAGCCCGCCCCAATCAACGGTATCAACTCGTGTGTGGAAATAGGTCCGTGTTTGAGTTGATGTAGCTAAAACTAGGGAGTACCTTTCGGCGAATAGGATGATGCTTGGAGTTGTTTACTTCTTTCGTCGATTGTTTTTGGGGGGTCCTCGAAAAGAGTGTGGAAAGGCTAGAGGAAGCCACATCTAATTCGGCGACATTGACGTTCGCTGAGACAAGCACTTCAAGTAAAGAGCAGAATCCAGCAGCCCCAGCATCGGACAACTAGCTAGCTAGATAGTTCGTAGTTGTTAGCTATCCACCTCCGTTAAACAACAAGGTGTCCTGGAGAGTATTATACCAAGATTGCAGATTGTTAGCGTGCCAATTAGGACAGGAGTGCCACGGAGACCCATACGGAGACCCATACGGGTGAGTAGCTTGCGTTGCTGCCTCTTTTCTCATGGGTTCGTTCGTGGAGTAGCTAGGTAGCTAGCTAGCTGGATAATGCCACTAAACTAGCCCATACTATTTCGCTGTTCTTCCAGTGATGGCGATTGCGTTTGCTGTGTATGTTTCGAGTCGTGTGTGTGTGTGTGTGTGCATTAACGAGTCAAGTAGCCATGAAAATAGGAAATTGTTTCGGGGAGTGGTACTTGGCTGTGCTGCTAGCCTAAAAGCGTGCGCGATGTATAGTGGTCATCCACTCCAGACCGTGTATGCTACTGCAGTGGTTCCCAACCCCTTTCGGTTACTGTACCACCATCTGAACTTTGCTCTGCTCGGAGTACCCCTGAAGTAACCACTCATGTGCATTTTACCAGTAAGTCTATGGTCTCATGAGTCTACTCAAGTACCCCCTGTGGATAGGCCAAGTACCCCCAGGAGTCCTAGTACCCCTGGTTGGAGACCACTATGCTACTGTGTCACTGCTACTCGTGCTAGCCAAGAAGTGAGCATTCGGAGCAATAGAGTCGATGTTGTGATTCAAAAGCGTGCAATTAGTTTTGAAATCTGGTGTAGTTACCAATAAATTGATGTTTAGCCTTCAATAAATACAACAATTAGGCAATGTTACAGCCTAATATATTATTTTATATGGTGGCAGGTAGACTAGCAGTTAGAGCGTTGGGCCAGTAGACGAAATGTCGCTAGTTCGAATCCCCGATCCGACAAGGTGAAAAATGTCGACGTGCGCCTGAGCAAGGCACTAAACCCTAATTGCTCCAGGGTCGTCATTGATAGAACCAGGCCGTGACCCCACTCTGCCTAGGGAGAGTGGGATATGCACAAAAACATATTTCAAATTCATCACATGCTTGTGAATACAAACATGCACATATGTGCTTATTTGTCCTATTTCACACATCAAATTATTATTAGCTTGCTAAGCCACCTGGATGCATGACTCAACAACTAGCATAACATTTAGTTTAGTTTAAAACTATATCCTTCTTACGATCCCTTATAACACATGTATTAAGCTTTGTTCTTCTTTAACTTATATTGTTATTATGTTCTTTGTCACATGTTTCTCTCAGAGTCAGTATCATGGTGTGTGTGCATATGACACCGAACATACCATTTCAAAATCATGGGCATTAATATGGAGTTGGTCCCTCCTTTGCAGCTATAACAGCCTCCACTCTTCTGAGAAGGCTTTCCACTAGATGTTGGAACATTGTTGCAGGGGAATTACTTCCATTCAGCCACAAGAGCATTAGTGAGGGAGGGCACTGATGTTGTGTGATTAGGCCTGGCTCGCAGTCGGTGTTCCAATTCATCCCAAAGGTGTTCGATGGGGTTGAGGTCAGTGCTCTGTGCAGGACAGTCAAGTTCCTCCACACTGATCTCGACAAACCATTTCTGTATGGACCTCGCTTTGTGCACGGGGGCATTGTCATTATGAAACAGGAAAGCGCCTTCCCCAAACTGTTGCCATAAAGTTGGAAGCACAGAATTGTCTACAATGTCATTGTATGTTGTAGCGTTAAGATTTCCCTTCACTGGAACTAAGGGGCCTATCCCGATCCATGAAAAACAGCCCCAGACCATTATTCCTCCTCCACCAAACTTTAGTTGGCACTATGCATTCGGGTAGGTAGTGTTCTCCTGACATCCGCCAAACCCACATTCATCTGTCGGACTGCCAGATGGTGAAGCGTGATTCATCACTCCAGAGAATGCATTTCCACTGCCCCAGTCCAATGGTGGCAAGCTTTATACCACTCCAGCCGACACTTGGCATTGCGCATGGTGATCTTAGGCTTTTGTGAGGCTGCTCGGCCGTGGAAACCCATTTCATGAGGATCCTGACGAACAGTTCTTGTGCTGACGTTGCTTCCAGAGCCCGTTTGAAACTTGGTTTGAGTGTTGCATCCGAGAACAGACGATTTTTAAGCGCTACGCGTTTCAGCACTCGGCGGTCCCGTTCTGTGAGCTTGTGTGGCCTACCACTTTGTGGCTTAGAGGTTGTTGCTCCTAGACATTTCCACTTCACAATAACAGCACTTACAGTTGACCGGGGCAGCTCTAGCAGGGCAAACATTTGACGAACTGACTTGTTAGAAAGGTGGCATCCTATGATGGTGCAACGTTGAAAGTCACTGAGCTCTTCAGTAAGACCATTCTACTGCCTATGTTTGTCTATGGAGATTACACCTGTCAGCAATGGGTGTGGCTGAAATAGCTGAATCCACTCATTTGAAGGGTTGTTGCTGTGTTTTGGCCAGTGAGAGGCTTTGAAGCTACCGATAGGCCTTACTGGCACTCCCCAGAAGGAGCAGTCCTCCATAGGAATTAATTGAATTCTACAGTATTTCAATTAAATGTTTCAAGGACAAAATGACATGTATTTTTGTTGTTGTGGTGGGGGAAGGTAACATTAGAACTTTTTTTTAAAAGTACACTTTAAGGAAAATGTTTTATACGTTTATATTTTTTCTTTGTATGTTTAGCTCACATAATTTAAAAGTATGCATTTAAGGTTTCTGTAATAGAATAAACGTGGCAAAAACAAATGTAGATATTCATAATAAAGCGCCCCCTGTCAGTGATCTAGTGTATATTTAAATCATTGGTTACAACCCAGCCTGGAAAACGCCCTCTATTCACCTTGCATGCTAACAACAACGCTCTCATTTGCTGTATGATTTTGAGATGTTGGAACTGGGCCATGATGGTTTCTAAAGCGCAATGGCAAAATGTATTACAGTTCTGTAGTGGTATTTTGCAGTGACTTTTTCCAACTTAAAATGCATGCCGCCTATAGCGAGTGCTAAACACTGGCCGCGCATTCTGCAAGATTGTCTTTTCAACTATTTAAAAGTAAATGCTTCAGCCCACACTTCTATGCAAAAGACAAATTGTTGTTCAATATTTTGTTTCAGGACATGATTGTGTTTCTATCTCCTGCCTTTGGGCGGCAGGTAGCCTAGTGGTTAGAGTGTTGGACTAGCAACTGTAAGGTTGCAAGATCAAATCCCTGAGCTGGATTTGATCTTCTGTCATTCTGCCCCTGAACAAGGCAGGTAACCCACTGTTCCTAGGCCATCATTGAAAATAAGAAAGAGTTCTTAACTGACTTGCCTAGTTAAATAAAGGTCAAATAAAATAAAAATAGGCTCTGAGATGAATTAGGCTATGATTTTGTGCTCCTACCACACAGCAATACTAGCCTATACTGTCAAAAGGCTACCGGTTTATTGACTTTCGCGCATACTTGGCTATTGAATGAGCAATGGATAAATAGTAGCCTAATATTTGTTGTGCAGCTGGAATAACCCAGTCATGTCAGAAAATGAGAGTGCTGCAAAATAAACACATTAGGTTACATGCTGCTATGCGATCTCCTAACCAACCACAAATGCATCTGTTTTATCATGCTTTACCATGTTTTGAAGTTTTTGTTAGCCTACCATAGTTATACTTCCTGTGCATCAAACACTTCAAATTCCCCGTAAGAACAATATTTGCTTGCAATACAACTGATCAACTACCATAAATTGTGTACGAGTGGTCTGAGCTGTACCTTGAGGTATGCACACTTTTGGGTGCGCATGCACCTTTGATAAATGAGGCCCCAGGACTCTTCACAGATTCAAAAAACCCCCCCAAAAAACAGTATTGACAGAACACAATGTTAGAGATATCGGCAATTGCTTCAGTAAGCGTCTGAAGAATATAAGCACACAAAGTGGTGACTGCACAAGCTTCTGAAGATGAGGTATACAGTGCATTCGGAAAGTATTCAGACCCCTATACTTTTTCCACATTTTGTTATATTACAGATTTATTCTAAAATGGATTAAATATTTTTCCTCCCCTCTTCAATTTAAACACAATACCTCATAATGACAAAGAAAAAACAAGTTTGTAGACATTTTTGCAAATGTATACACTACCGTTCAAAAGTTAGTGGTCACTTAGAAATGTCCTTGTGTTTGAAATGTAAAAAAGTGTAAATTTAAAATAACATTAAATTGATCAGAAATATAGTGTAGACATTGTTAATGTTGTAAATGACTAGCGTAGCTGGAAACGGCATAGATGTACAGAGGCCCATTATCAGCAACAATCACTCCTGTGTTCCAATTGCACGTTGTGTTAGATTAGCTAAGTTTATAATTTTAAAAGGCTAATTGATCATTACAAAAAGCCTTTTGCAATTATTAGCACGGCTGAAAACTGTTGTTCTGATTAAAGAAGCAATAAAACTGGCTTTCTTTAGACTAGTTGAGTATCTGGAGCATCAACATTTGTGGGTTCGATTACAGGCTCAAAATGGCCAGAAACAAGAACATTTCTGAAACTCGTCAGTCTATTCTTGTTCTGAGAAATTAAGGCTATTCCATGCGATAAATTGCCAAGAAACTGAAGATCTCGTACAACGCTGTGCACTACTCCCTTCACAGAACAGCGCAAACTGCCTCTAACCAGAATAGAAAGAGTGGGAGGCCCCGGTGCACAACTGAGCAAGAGGACATGTACATTAGTGTCTACTTTGAGAAACAGACGCTTCACAAGTCCTCAACTAGCAGCTTCATCAAATCATACCCGCAAAACACCAATCTCAACGTCAACAGTGAAGAGGCGACTCCGGGATGTTGGCCTTCTAGGCAGAGTTGCAAAGAAAAAGCCATATCGCAGACTGGCCAATAAAAATAAAATATTTAGATGGGCAGAATAACACAGATTGGAAAAAGTGCTATGGTCAGACAAATCTAAGTTCGAGGTGTTTGGATCACAAAGAAGAACATTTGTGAGATGCAGAAAAATGAAAAGATGCTGGAGGAGTGCTTGACGCCATCTGTCAAGCATGGTGGAGGCAATGTGATGGTCTGGTGGGGGCTTTGGTGGTGGTAAAGTGGAAGATTTGTACAGGGTAAAAGAGCCTTCCTTCTTCAAGCTCTATCACTCAATTTTGCAACTCCATGCCATACCCTGTGAACGGCACTTAATTTGAGCCAATTTCCTCCAACAACAGGACAATGACCCTAAGCACAGCTCTAAACTATGCAAGAACTATTTAGGTAAGAAGCAGTCCGTTGGTATTCTGTCTATAATGGAGTGGCCAGCACAGTCACCGGATCTCAACCCTATTGAGCTGTTGTGGGAGCAGCTTGACCGTATGGTACATAAGTGCCTATCAAGCCAATCCAATTTGTGGGAGGTGCTTCAGGAAGCATGGGGTGAAATCTCTTCAGATTACCTCAAAAAATTGACAACTAGAATGCTAAAGGTCTGCAAGGTTGAAATTGCTGCAAATGGAGGATTCTTTGAAGTAAGCAAAGTTTGAAGAACACTATTTAAATTACAAATCTTTATTTATAACCTTGTCAACATTTTTACTATATTTCCTATTATTTTGCAACTAATTACATGCATGCTTTTCATGGAAAACAAGGACATTTCTAAGTGACCAACTTTTGAACGGTAGTGTGTATATAAAAAAAACAAATATTACATTTACATAAGTATTCAGACCCTTTACTCAGTTCTTTGTTGAAGCACTTTTGCAAGCGATTACAGCCTCGAGTCTTCTTGGGTATGATGCTACAAGCTTAGCACACTTGTATTTGGGGAGTTTCTCCCATTCTTCTCTTCTGATCCTCTCAAGCTCTGTCAGGTTTGATGAGGAGCGTCTCTGCACAGCTATTTTCAGGTCTCCAGAGATGTTTGATTGGGTTCAAGTCCGGGCTCTGGCTGGGCCACTCAAGGACATTCAGAGACTTGTCCCGAAGCCACTTCTGCGTTGTTGGCTGTGTGCTTAGACATCAGTAGTAGCCTACAGTCCATCGACAACACCCAGCTACCTGGAAAGTTAAAGGCCTGGTGTCTGCAGTTTGGTCTCCTACCCCGGGTGTTGTGGCCCTTAGCACTGTATGAGGTTCCAATCTCAACAGTGGAGAAGATGGAAAGAGGAGTCACAGGCTACTTAAAGAAGTGGCTCGGAGTTCCACGATGCCTTACCACCATAGGCCTCTATGGAGATGGTGTCCTCAAGCTGCCCCTCACCAGTCTAACAGAGGAATTCAAGTGTGCAAAAACCAGGCTCCAGATGACACTGAATGAATCTCGAGACCCAGTGGTGAGCAACAACGCGCCGACCTTGGCAACTGGGCGAAAATGGAGGCCAGGAAAAGCAGTCCAGGAGGCAACAGCAGCCCTCAGGCATGCTGACATTGAGGGTCATGTTCAGCAAGGGAGAAGAGGGATTGGGCTAACTAGCCGTGCTGCTTGGAGTAAGGCCACTGCACCCAAGCGGCGGAAGATGGTAGTGCAGGAAGTACGCCATCAGGAGGAGGCTGCAAGGTGGGCCAAGGCAGTCTCTCTTGCCAAACAGGGACAGTGGACTCGATGGGACAGTGTGGAGAAGAGGAAGATCAGCTGGAAGGATCTGTGGGCCATGGAAGCGAGGCGGTTGAGCTTTTCCATCAGAGCAACATATGACGTCCTTCCAACACCAGTTAATCTTCACCAATGGTATGGTGAAGATCCGGACTGTGCCCTCTGTTCCATGCCAGCCAACCTCAGGCACATTCTCACAGGGTGTAAAACAAGCCTCACCCAAGGACGCTACACTTGGCGTCACAACCAAGTCCTTAAAAACCTTGCGTCCGCCCTGGAGGACAAGCGAGCTGCCACCAACTCCCTACCACCCACAGCAGCATCACACTCCTTACGGACAAACTTTGTCCGCGAAGGGGCTAAACCACCGAAGAGCGGCTCTACACCATTAGAGCGAGACCAGCTGTGCTTGGCCCGCGACTGGAAAATGCTAGCTGACATTGGCCGGCAACTTGTGTTTCCTCCGGAGATCGCAACCACCACCCTAAGACCTGACATGGTGCTCTGGTCCCGTTCGCTCAATAAGGTCTTCATCATTGAGCTCACAGTACCCTGGGAGGACTCAGTAGATGAGGCTTATGAGCGAAAACATCTGCGCTATGCTGATCTAGCTGCCGAAGCACGGCATCATGGCTGGAACACAGAAGTCCGACCAGTGGAGGTGGGCTGCAGAGGTTTTGTGGCAACATCTACAACCAGACTGCTTAGAGACCTGGGAATTAAGGGCCAGAGCCAGCGTTCGGCAATCAAAGCTGTATCGGAGGCGGCAGAAGGCAGCAGTCAGTGGCTCTGGATGAAGAGGAAAGACCCCAGCTGGGCCCCGAAGTAAGAGGGCCAGGAGGTATGCGGTCAACAATGCTTGACTCAGGGAGGAGGACGCCCCTGCCATGCATAGTCCCATGGGATGTTGGCTATCAACAACAAGGCAACTCCTATGACTAATTGGGAATGGGACGCAAGCGTAGGATTGATCACCCTGTCGCTGGCCGCCTTTGGGGAGGGTGTATAGTGTGAAAGGCCAAAACACCCTAGGAACCAAAGGTACACTACTGACGATGCGCTCCCCAAATTTCACCACGCTCACTGTTCATTAACTCTTGGAAGTGCTTGCACAAAGGATAGTAACATCTCATCCTGTGTTCTTGGAATCTTAGGGTTGTTGTCCTTCACCCCAGTCTGAGGTCCTGAGCGCTCTAGAGCAGGTTTTCATCAAGGATGTCTCTGTACTTAGCTCTGTTCATCTTTCCCTCGATCCTGACTAGTCTTCCAGTCCCTGCCACTGAAAAACATCCCCACAGCATGATGTTGCCACCACTATGCTTCACCGTAGGGATGGTGCCAGTTTTCCTCCAGACGTGACACTTGCATTCAGGCCAAAGAGTTCAATCTTGGTTTCATCAGACCAGATAATCTTGTTTCTCATGGTCTGAGTCTTTAGGTGCCTTTTGGCAATCTCCAAGTGGGCTGTCATGTGCCTTCTACTGAGGAGTGGCATCCGTCTGGCTTCTCTACCATAAAGACCTGATTGGTGGAGTGCTGCAGAGATGGTTGCCCTTACTTCCAAAAGGCACCTAAAGGAATTTCAGACCATTCAGAAACAATATTGAACTATTTGGTTGGAATGCCAAGTGTCACGTCTGGAGGAAACCTGGCACCATCCCTACGGTGAAGCATGGTGGTGGTGGCATCATGCTGTGGGGATGTTTTTCAGCGGCAGGGACTGATTTACTAATCAGGATCAAGGGAAAGATGAACGAAGCGAAGTACAGAGATCCTTGATGAAAACCTGCTCAGGACCTCAGAACGGGGTGAAGGTTCACCTTCCAACAGGACAATGACACAAAGCACACAGCCAAGACAACGCAGAAGTGGCTTCGGGACAAGTCTCTGAATGTCCTTCAGTGGCCAAGCCAGAGCCCGGACTTGAACCCGATCTAACATATCTGGAGAGACCTGAAAATAGATGTGCAGCGACGCTCCCCATCCAACCTGGAAATAGCTGTGCAGCGACGCTCCCCATCCAACCTGACAGAGTTTGAGAGGATCTGCAAAGAAGAATGGGAGAAACTCTCCAAATACAGGTGTGCCAAGCTTGCAGCGTCATACCCAAGAAGACTCGAGGCTGTAATCACTGCCAAAGGTGTTTCAACAAAGTACTGAGTAAAGGGTCTGAAAACGTACGTTTTTTTTATTTTTAATAAATGAGCAAAAAATGCTAAACCTGTTTTTGCTATGTCATTATGGGGTATTGTGTGTAGATTGATTAAATTGCTTTTTTTTCCCATCAATTTTAGAATAGGGTTGTAACGTAACAAAATGTGGAAAAAGTCAAGGGGTCTGAATACTTTCCGGATGCACTGTGTGTATGATATGTGTGTAATATATGTATCTCAATAGCCATCACATCCACAGCTGTTACGGATGTTACAGATATCAACATGCTGAAAAAGGATACTGACAATGAAAAGGTAGTAACCAATTATAGACCATATATAACCTTGACGAAAGTTAGCTTCACAGAGAACATTTCAAGATCTGATGTAAGGTGCATGTTTTACCCCAAAATATCATACAAATGTTTTGTAACATCGCCTGTCCCAGTCACCTGCTATCTTTATAAGACTGTAGACTGCACAAACAAACTCAAGACACTTCAATTTGGTTTGTATTGCTTCATTAACATCTCATCTTCATAACTAACACTGGGGGACAGCTGTGAGTGGAAAAACAAGCTATTTGAGCCCATTCTAATAGCCTTGGACACCTACTCTGTAATGGTTAAAATTTAGTAAAAATCGTCCTTTTCAAATAAAGCCTGAACTCCAACATATACTGTAGACCTAAAGCATAATTAAATCCTGAACTCCAACATATACTGTAGACCTTAAGGATAATTAAAGCCTGAACTCCAACATATACTGTAGACCTTAAGGATAATTAAAGCCTGAACTCCAACATATACTGTAGACCTTAAGGATAATTAAAGCCTGAACTCCAACATATACTGTAGACCTTAAGGATAATTAAAGCCTGAACTCCAACATATACTGTAGACCTTAAGCATAATTATGGGATTTACTAACTTTAATGTGCATGTGTAAAAGACGTCACACTTCTTGCTTAGTCAGTACCGCTTCCTCCTGATTCGGCTCACAACGAGGCTCGGACCCAGGACCCCTGCCTTGCTAGCACACGTGGCCACCCTCCTGAAGCATGTTACCAGTCGGCGCCACGCAAAAAGCTAGCTATTTGTTGGCGCAGGTGGCGACACTTGGGCTGAGGAATACGTTTCACATCCCCATGAGCTACACATGCTCAGGTTGACTTTTACACAAAACCGCCCTTCTACAGATGTTCCCCTCACACAGTAGAGCCCATCTCTCACAGGTCTAGATTAAGTTTGGGGTGCAACATCATTACAACAAGTCCCGTCAGACCTGTATGGAGGACAGGAGAATGGGAAGTATTTGTCATTCTAAACTAAAGGGTGTCACTGACTGTGATAAAACTCCCCTGGAAACAACAGCACAGAAATGTTCCCTTGCCATTAGGTGGGGAAGATGGTACAGCATGGAAGTGTCATCAGATAAATGGTTTGGGAAATTACCACTTTGTATTAGTCACTCTGCTCTTTCTCTCCTTCCTGCTACATATTACCATAGCTGAAAAACAATTCCATGACTTTGTTGTTTGTGAACAGCCCACGGATAGAGTTTGATTAATATATCACCTTAAAACAGTGTAGTTTAAATCTAGTCAATGCAAGGATTTTTGGTTCTATGTTTTTGTTTTAATATTATTAAAGTGATTTTTTTGTCTCCATTTTGCAGGATTATAAGGCTTTGGGTGAACAGATAAAGTTACTCTTTGACGTCCTGGTTTATTGCCGATTAGACATTAATCTCTGGGGTAGAGGGTACTGTAGTTGGCTATAGTATATAAAAGTTATTCAGTCACTAGCTGTAGTTTTGTAGGGAAGCAGCCGGTAGCCTAGTGGTTAAGGTGAAAAATCAAATAACCCTAATTTGCTCCAGGGGTGCAGTACTACTATGACTGACCCTGTAAAACAACACATTTCACTGCATCTATCTGTGTATGTGACAATAGGATATTTGTTCTTGTTTGCATCATGTTTAATTTGGTTGTGTCACAGAGGTGTCATCAGCCTATAATGCAGTGGACTCCTGATAGGCTACTGGCTTGGGACTGTTGTGACGTGCAGTGTGAAACTGAAAAACGGTGGTGCGTTTAGCTTAGCTGAAGTGACTACTGATTGTGCCCTCAGTTATTGACATATCAATGAAATATGTCAAATTGTCAGTCATATGAATGGCTGTGTAAAATGTTTATGAACTGGTTATTATTATCCATGTATGGCTGCTGTGTGATTTAAAGTGAAATGTTTAACTTGTATATAGGACAGATGTTGCACATATCGAGATGGCTCTATCTATAGAAATGGCATACAGAAACAATCAGTCAGTTGTCTCAGTTGAAGCCTTCAAGTCATCTGATAATTTACATTCTGTTCAGTCTGCAGCCCAAATCCTTTTCCTCAACCGATTTTCTGACCGAAATGATGCAATTGACAGACATTCAACTACGTTTTCTTTAACAAAGATTGCCGTGGCTTCAATATGGATAGTCTGGAAACAGCCTACATCTGAAAGAGCGACGATTGGTGGTCGCGTGGCCAGATGTCTCGGCCTTGAAATCACACATTTTTCACCTTAATGCACATGGTGTTGTGGGGGATTTAAAATCGTATAGGGTTAATCTTAATAGTGTTCAACAGCTTCCTCTACTTGTCTCCTCTCCTTAATCTCGATAGTCTAAAGGAGCTTCCTCTCATTCATCTGCTTATATCTGAAAACCCATACCAAGGAAAAGCAATATGGTGGATACCCACTGGGGATTTGCTTTCAGCTGTCCAGTTCCTTCATATCTGTGCTGCTGAAGGAAAGGAGACAATGAGAGGAAGCAACTCCAGACTATTGAGAATGGCTGCGTATGCATTATTACATTGTAATCAACTGACACCTACACAAAACTAGGACCTGATCACTATAATTTATCATATTAATTTGCCCGTTATTACACGGAGTGTAGAGGCCCGCATATTATTAATGCGCTCGATTCATTTCCTCTGCAATATGACTGAGTGGTGTTTGCATGTACCCATAATACAGCAATAGATACTGTAATAAAGCGATTAATAAAACCGGTAATAGCGGTAGCCTAATGCACATGAAGCAGCGTATGCCTGGTCCAAAGGTTCAATCATTTGGACCCTATACTAGTGAGAGGCTTTGTAATATATTGATTGAAATTATAATTATTTCCATATCCAATTAACTGTTTAGGCACGCTAAGAAATCAATTAGGCCAATGAAATGGAGGGTTATTACTTGAAAAGCATTCTCATTTTATTCCACCACAGGCAATGAGAATGAACTGGTGTTTCCCTGCATGTTTTACATTCTCTTGGGTGTACATTACAATGTTGTGATAGCTGTACACACCAGAAGACGTGTGGAAATATAGCTAGTGGTTTACTCAATGTGGTCTGGTCACGACAAAATGACAGGGTGAGGCTGGCGTTGAGGGCGGACAACATCGCTCCATAGCCGGTGCAATTAACCGAGTTGAATCAAGTTAATCCGAGCCACTTCGCAGGGGGACGCATATTCGACAAATATTTTGGGTTTTAGTCTTGAAATTAACCGCCAGGCCTTTTCGCTATTGGAAGACTGGGATGTCAGCGAGGCTTGTCTGTATAGCAATTGGTTAAAATGAAGTTTTCTGCAAATCCGTGAAGCCGAACCAGGAAGAGCAAAGCACATCGCGCAGGCAGCCACCGTCCTCTCTCTCTCCACTCCCCAGCTCTCCCCCAGTCAGTACAGAGATCAGTTCAGCCATCACACCAGTCCAGCACTATTTCGACGCTTCTCCAGGCATAGTATGACGGAGTCGTCGGAGTGTGTAAGTTAATATCTCTCAAATATTTCTTCCGTAACGATTTTCGAGTGCCGAGTGTTGAAGTTGCGTTCGGAGCCCGTCCAAAAAGGAGTGCAGAACCTATTTTCGCTTCGGAGAACGAAACCCCTTCTGCCATGCAAAATCGATAGCTGTAGCTTGCTAGCATACGATATCCTTGGGGTTTCAGACTAAGTAGTGGTATAATAGCTAATTATTTCGATGTTATTTTCATAAATAACATGGAAAAAGTGTTTGTGGCACCATTATTTTGGCTGCGGTTTGTGTTCGGGTCGCCCATAGATAGCAGTTACTTCAGATGGCAGGCTACTCACAGACGTCTAGCGAGCGAGGCGCAGCCTGCCTACTGTAACGTTATGTCGGCCCCGATGTCCTCAAGTAGGCTATAGGACGTTGTGTATGTTTGAGCAAGTCAAATAGGTCACCAGGGCGAAACTCAGGTGTTATATGTGGCGCTTGAATCGATTTAGATGAACTGTAGATTAGACCCTCTGAAAACCATTTCATGACAAACAAGCCGACGCCTCGTGTTTATTGTTTTTGTTCGGGCATCGAAAGTGTTCAAAATACCCCCCTGTATCAGTTCAAAACACCTTACCCTGTGGGTTATTTTGGGGAAGTTCTGGGTCCCCTTGTCATTGCCCCCATATCTCACACGGTGTTAAGGTGTAATTACATAGATTAATGTCAGCGTGAATGCCTGGTTATGGAAATAATTGTGTGTAAATGTGGAGTAGCTTGCACTGAGAAATGGTAGGCAAAATAGATACATACTTATTAGGTGTCTGTATAGACTGTAGGCTAGGCAACACAGGACATGACTGTTTGTTTTCTAACTTGTTTACCGAATGAAACCAGAGGCAGTGGGCTCTACAGTCATGTAACAATTATTTCATACAAATAATATGTAATTGCCTAATTGGTTTCTGCTGATTTTAGAATGTTTGCTGAAATGTAATGTCTGCTGGATTAGAATGTCTGGTGAATTTCATTGAATGTTTAAAATGCCCAGATGTGTCAGATTGTCTTCATGCATATGGAAATCTCCCCGACCTCTCACGTACTCGATAACGGTCCAATCATGTTTAGACTATTTTCATCTCTTCAATATTGTTTGCTTTGAGTGCGTCGGCATGCGCTTCAATCCTTTTATTAAGTATTGTTTAGCATCTCCGCATTTTTTCATTTTTACAGAGAATCAGAAATTCTAGAACGTTCTTTCAGAAGAAGCATATGGAATAGACTACATTGTGGAAAGTTTACTGCTTCTTGGTAGTAAATGAAAAAGAAACCCACCAGGAGCAACATTTTCTCAAGCGGGTGTAAAGTGCAGTTCGACACAATTATACATGATCGTGCTGTGGAAGGGTCAATGATCTCTGCTGAAGATGTAAAGTGAATTTCAAGGAATCTCTTTTTTATGACTACTTAAGGCCAAATTGATATCATTCGCAGCTCAGCATAAATAGATTAGTCATATTTTGACACACACCTCTATTTTTATGATTTATTGGATTATTTCGTAGATTAGTATTGATGTTATTGACTAAAATATACATTTGTGAATTAAAAGGTAGTGCTGTGACAGTCATGGAATTTTGGATGACTGTAAAATGGCCAGCCATTGGTCTCGGCAGTGGTCTCGGTCATAACCGTTTTGAATCGCATTGGTTATCTATATTTTTTTTAATGAACACATTTAAAAAATAAATTAAAAAGTGTCGTGACTGCATGTACTGCCATAGAAATATAATGAATAGAACAGGAATCCTCATTCAAATGAATGATGGCATAATGGGTGGCGGCCATTGCGAGTGTTCCCAGTTTAAGCAGGATTTAAAAAAAAAATGTTTATTATTTTTTTAGCCTTTATCTAACTAGGCAAGTCAGTTATGAACAAATTCTTATTTTCAATGATGGCCTAGGAACAGTGGGTTTGCCTGTTCAAGGGCAGAATGACAGATTTTTACCTTGTCAGCTCAGAGGTTTGAGCTTGCAACCTTCCGGTTACTAGTCCAACACTCTAACCACTAGGCTACCCTGCCGCCCCAATATGGGCTGTGATCTGTTGATTCAGCTCAATTGGCATAAAAAAATACATTCCATTGCATGAGCTACATCAGTTAATTTAAATGAACATTCTACATTATGGCGGCAAGTAGCCTAGTGGTTAGAGTGTTGGGCCAGTAACCGAAAGGTTGCTAGATCGATTCCCTGAGCTGACAAAGTAAAAGTCTGTTGTTCTGTCCCTGAACAAGGCAGTAAACCCACTGTTCCTAGGCTGTCATTGTAAATAATAATTTGTTCCTAACTGACTTGCCTAGTTAAATAAAGGTTACACACACACTGACCAAAGTTATTTTGTTGGCATGTATGTATCTCCCCATTACCAGTAAAATATAATCGGAACCTATTTTTCATTTACTTGCTGTTTCATTGTTAATTTGTTCAGTTGTTTCATTCTCATTCTCAAGGATTTCATCATACATGTCAAGCAGTGAAGTTTCAACTCTGTCTGTCCGTGGCCTCTCTTCCTCGGAGCTTCACTGTCACTGTGTCCGTTTCCATCTTGTCCAGCTGTGTCTAACATTTCACGTAAACCCTGTTTCTTGTCTGTATCGAAGTAGCGGTCCTTGTACCTAGCATCGACCATGGTGGAGACACAGTATAGAGGCTCAGAGAAAATGGCCCTAGGTGTGTGTTCATGTTTCCAAGTTTCAAACATGTTCTCAAGTGCCATTTGAAATGGAAGCAGTGATATGAGAACCGGCACATTCTTGAGCATGCAATACGGCTTTCCTCAGTACAAATTCCTTGTTGACCCACTGTGCTGTCAGACAGCATGCTCATGGGGCTGACATCGTTGGTCCAAATGTCAGTCGTGAAGCTAATAGCAGTGACGCCCATAGCAAGTAGCTCATGGATGTGTGTCAACAATACTGTGTAACTCCGGTAGGGCAACATCTGAAAAAGAGTGCCTTCTTGGTCGACAAAAGCCAACATCATCCACAACAGAGAACGGTTGATTGTCAAGGGCAATGAATTCCATTATCTTGGCGTTAATGGATTTCACCTTTTGAGTTGTCTCGCTGAAATGTTCTTACTCTTTCAAATGACTGCTCGACTTGAACTTGTTTAGTTGTTGGACGTGTGCACTTAGTATTTTTCTGCTTTTGTTCTGTGTAACGCTGTATTTTTTGTGGCGTCATTACGTCATCTACCTACGTTATATAGGTATGCCCGTCATCTACCTACGTTATATAGGTATGCACGTCATCTACCTACGTTATATAGGTATGCCCGTCATCTACCTACGTTATATAGGTATGCACGTCATCTACCTACGTTATATAGGTATGCACGTCATCTACCTACGTTATATAGGTATGCACGTCATCTACCTACGTTATATAGGTATGCACGTCATCTACCTACGTTATATAGGTATGCACGTCATCCACCTACGTTATATAGGTAGCACGTCATCTACCTACGTTATATAGGTATGCACGTCATCTACCTACGTTATATAGGTATGCACATCATCTACCTACGTTATATAGGTATGCACGTCATCTACCTACGTTATATAGGTATGCACGTCATCTACCTACGTTATATAGGTATGCACGTCATCTACCTACGTTATATAGGTATGCACGTCATCTACCTACGTTATATAGGTATGCACGTCATCTACCTACGTTATATAGGTATGCACGTCATCTACCTACGTTATATAGGTATGCACGTCATCTACCTACGTTATATAGGTATGCACGTCAGCTTTGACATCAGTTTTGGACATCAGCGCTAAACTAGACATCATGCCGATGTTGGCATTTTAGTTAATATCGTCCGATTCCGATATACTCACCGATATATATTGTGCATACCTACAAATTATAGGGTATTTAATTGTGTTGCTCATAATGTAGACATAATGACTACTTTCAGCTTCAGTATAATATTCCAAACACTTAAGACAGCGTCAATAACCATCAATTGCCATACTGTTGGATGTTAAGAATAATGGCTGTTTGGATTCTTCGTAAAGCACATTGCATTTTATTCATCCCTTTTCGTGAGTTTCCTTATAAAAAATAATACTCCTGATTCTACCAGACTATTGATTGATACATATGATCATTTTTGACTTCAAGTGAAGGTAATGGATAAGATGGTAGAATTCATTTTTGGCAACTTTTGAATACACAGTTCATTCTGTGAGAAATGTCTTGTGGATATAGATACCCACCTTCTTTGTGGTATGTGGCTCCTGTTGGCATGGTTTAATTTCGGCCCCTAAGCCCTTCCCCTAGGGCCCCTACCACTTCACTGTAAGAAATGGATAGCAGAGAATGAGTAATCAGTATACAGTGCATTCGAAAAGTATCAGACCACTTTTTATTAGTTTTGTTATGTTACAGCCTTATTCTAAAATGGATTAAATCGTTTTCCCCCAACATCAATCTACATGCAATACCCAATAATGACAAAGCAAAAACAGGATTTTTAGGAATGTTTGCATATTCATAAAAACTTAAACTGAAATATCACATTTACATAAGTCTTCAGACCCTTTGTTGAAGAACCTTTTGGCAGCGATTACAGCCTCAAATCTTGTATGACGCTACAAGATTTGGCACACCTGTATTTGGGGAGTTTCTCACATTCTTCTCTGCAGATCCTCTCAAGTTCTGTCAGGTTGGATGGGGAGCGTCGCTTCACAGATATTTTCAGGTCTCTCCAGAGATGTTAGATCTGGTTCAAGTCCAGTTTCTGGCTTGGCCACTCAAGGACATTGAGACTTGTCCCGAAGCCACTCCTGTGTTGTCTTGGCTGTGTGCTTAGGGTCGGTGTCCGGTTGGAAGGTGAACCTTTGCCCCATTCTGAAGTCCTGAGCGCTCTGGAGCAGGTTTTCATCAAGGATCTCTCTGTACTTTGCTCTGTTTTTTTTCCCTCGATCCTGACAAGTCTCACAGTCCCTGCCCCTGAAAAACATCCCCACAGCTTGATGTAGCCACCACCATGCTTCACCGTAGGGATGATGCCAGGTTTCCTCTAGACGTGACGCTTGGCATTCAGGCCAAAGAGTTCAATATTGGTTTCATCAGACTAGAGAATCTTGATTCTCATGGTCTGAGTCCTTTAGGTGCTTTTTGGCAAACTCCAAGTGGGCTGTCATGTGCCTTTTACTGAGGAGTGGCTTCTGTCTAACCACTCTACCATAAAGGCCTTATTGGTGGAGTGCTGCAGAGATGCTTCTCCCATATCCACAGAGGAACTCTGGAGCTCTATCAGAGTGACCATTTGGGTTCTTGGTCATCTCACGGACCAATGCCCTTCTAACCGATTTCTCAGTTTTGCCCGGGCGGCCAGCTCTAGGAAGAGTCTTGGTGGTTCCAAACTTCTTCCCTTTAAGAATGATGGAGGCCAGTGTGTTCTTGGGGACCTTCAATGCGGCAGACATGTTTTGGTACCCTTCCCCAGATCTGTGCCTTAACACAATCCTGTCCCAGAGCTCTACGGACAATTCCTTCGACCTCATGGCTTAGTTTTTGCTCTGACATGCACTGTCAACTGTGAGACCTTACATAGATAGGTGTGTGTGTGTCTTTCCAAATCATGTCCAGTCAATTGTGTTTACCACGGGTGGACTTCAATCAAGTTGTAGAAACATCTCAAGGATTATCAATGGAAACAGGATGTAACTGATCCCAATTTCGAGTCTCATAGCAAAGGGTCGGAATAATTATGTGGATAAGGTCTTTTCTAAAAACCTGTTTTCACTTTGTCATTATGGGGTATTTTGTTTTAGATTGATGATCAAAACAATTAATTAAATCCATTTTAGGATAAGTCTGTAATGTAACAAAATGTGGAAAAAGTGAAGGGGTCTGAATACTTTCCCAAATACACTGTAATGATTTTCCATCTAGCTCTTCAAGACCCTTAGCTCCATAAGTGGAGCTTCTATAGGGCTTTCATCTGTCCAGTCTTTTCAAATGGGTAGGAGGAGGGCTAGGATAAGGGACTAGAGATCAAAATGGAACTGGGCAGTACTTTTATATCAGTGAAAACTTCAAGTATATGTGTATACAGAATAGATGTGGAAGGGTTTATGCCAGTGGTCGCCAACCGGTCAATCAACTAGGAATGCCTTGAAAATGGCGTTGCCGTTAGGTGCACTTGATTCAGAAGCCTTGTGCACCAGGTAAGCAAAGTTTTCCCATTTTGAACCATTTCATTTGTCTGAAAAGACCAACTCTGGCTACCTGGTGGACCGGGAAATCTGTGGCTAAATCGAGGCTTACTGCACTGGCCAATCGGATAGTTCAAAACCCGCTCCTACAGCGCTTCCCTGACCCCTGCCACAGCAAAGTTTGATTCTGGCCTACGTGAGATCGAATAACTTTTAAAACCATGACTAGAGAGTGACTGTCAAAGAGTAAAGCAAAGAGCTGCTGTCCGACTGGGGAAAAATGGCTTTGAATGGTCATCCAACTCAGAATTCTATTTTTCTAGACCTCCGACTTTCCGACCTGAGGATCACTGACATCATGATTTGAGTTCCCAGTAGTCCTGTTCAGTACCATGACCATTAGGTGCAGGTATCATCAGTCCAGTAAAAATAAAATAAAAAAGGGAATTATTGCAGTTTATGCTCAGCTGTGCCTAGGGCTGTGGTGGTCACACAGTTTCTTCAGCCGGTGATTGTCAAGCAAATAACTGTCGGTCTCACAGTAATTGACCGTTAACTAACATAAACACATTTAGCATCTCCTGGCTTCCACACAGCCTGCAAGCCATTTTAAAAAGTCTAATAAATCCATGTAATATGGCCTACACCTTCACAATAAGTACATTATTTATTTTAGACATGTCTAAAGAAGCATGATATGAAGAAAATGTAGTCTATTTCAGAAGAAAACAATAGCGTATTCTTAGTTGTCCTGATGTGGCTATGCAAAATGGCTGTGGGCTACACTAGTTCATCTAGCAGACAAGATGTGCTTATAATTTTGTGGTATTATTTTATAGTATGAAGAATACAATTGAACAAAGCTGAATTAAAATCTAAATATTTTCTCCAAACGATTGGAAGGACTGCGCACATGCGGCTATTCTGCGTTGAGCGGTTAACAAAAAAATAAGTACTCCTATTTGCTCAATTTAGAGTTATTAATGTAACTTTAGTTGTTCTACAAACATTGGGCTATATGTTTTGATTTTTAATACATTGTCAGGGTTGGGTAGGTTACTTTATAAATGTAATCCGTTACAGTTACTATTTACCTGTCCAAAATTGTAATCAGTAACGTAACTTTTGGATAACCCAAACTCAGTAACGTAAACTAATTACATTCAGTTACTTTTAGATTACTTTCCCCTTAAGAGGCATTAGATGAAGACAAAAATGGATGTTACCAATTGAACAACATCTATTGCAGGATAAATCAATGTTAAACTTTACATAGCTGGCCATATGGATGTTAAATTTGACTTTATGGGTTGGTTATGTATACTTCTTCTAACCCATCGCTTTCTGCTACATATAATAATACAATTAAATTGTATCTTTACATTAAAACCCAAAGTATCAGAATTCCAGTTATTCCAATAAATGTTATACACCTTGATCTTCAAGAATAGGATTTGAAAGTATGGAAGTATAGACTAGCCAAATGGTTTTACCTGAGTGTAACCCCAAAATGAATGATTTCTTAGCCAGCCCTACTCTGTTGTTTATGATTTAGTTGTCATGGAGGACTGATTGGGCTCATTGATTTGAGTTAAAATGAAAATTAAATGCTGCTCTCATTGAATGGCTTTGAGCACTATTGAAAAGTGATATTTACATGTGAAAAATGAATGCCATATGCTGCATTTGCTATGGGCCTATTGTTTACCTTTTTGTTGGTGGCACTTTGATATCTTGATAATATACAGATATTTAAAGGGCAAATCTACGTATGAAATAATAACAAAAGGGCCTTACTGCCTCTGTTTTGGTAAAAAGCTGAGGGCTGGGCCTGGAGAAATATAACCACTCAGATTAATAGACAGCTATGGATGCAAGGACTTACCATCACTGATATCAATTATAGTTTTAACCATGTTATAAGGTTACAGTTTTTTTTTTTTATGTTTACAAACATTGGAGATAAACAAGTGGGACAGTTGAATGAAGCTCATGAGGCATTTATACAGTTGAAGTCGGAAGTTTACATACACTTAGGTTGGAGTCATTAAAACTCGTTTTTCAACCACTCCACAAATTTCTTGTTAACAAACCTATAGTTTTGGCAAGTTGTTTAGGACATCTATTTTGTGCATGGTGCAAGTAATTTTTCCAACAATTGTTTACAGACAGATTATTTCACTCATAATTCACTGTATCACAATTCCAGTGGGTCAGAAGTTTACATACACTAAGTTGATTGTGCCTTTAAACAGCTTGGAAAATTCCAGAAAATGCTGTCATGGCTTTAAAAGCTTCTGATAGGCTAATTGACATAATTTGAGTCAATTGGAGGTGTACCTGTGGATATATTTCAAGGCCTACCTTCAAACTCAGTGCCTCTTTTCTTGACATTATGGGAAAATCAAAAGAAATCAGCTAAGACCTCAGAAAAAATATTGTAGACCTCCACAAGTCTGGTTCATCCTTGGGAGCAATTTCCAAATCCCTGAAGGTACCACGTTCATCTGTACAAACAATAGTACGCAAGTATAAACACCATGGGACCACGCAGCCGTCATACCGCTTAGGAAGGAGACGCCTTCTGTCACCTAGAGATGAGCGTACTTTGGTGCGAAAAGTGCAAATCAATCCCAGAACAACAGCAAAGGACCTTGAGAAGATGCGGGTGGAAACAGGTACAAAAGTATCTATATCCACAGTAAAACGAGTCCTATAGCGACATAACCTGAAAGGCCGCTCAGCGAGGAAGAAGACACTGCTCCAAAACCGTCATAAGAACGCCAGACTACGGTTTGCAACTGCATATAGGGACAAAGATGGTACTTTTTGGAGAAATGTCCTCTAGTCTGATGAAACAAAAATAGAACTGTTTGCCAATAATGTTTGGAGGAAAAAGGGGGATGCTTGCAAGCCGAAGAACACATGAATATAATATATGTGTGACATTTGTTTTGATTTAGAATAGACCATCATGCACCTGTCTCGAAACAGAGGCAGGGGAAAAATACATGTCATCTATGCACTTAAATGGCGAATGGAGGACGCTTTTCCCTGTGGTATATTTTCATGCCAGCCAGGTAGGATATACTCCCGTTGTAAATATAAGCAATGTGCTTAGTATTAGGAGAGTTGAGAAATAGACAGTAGGTCTAGCCTATAGAAAGATGATGGGATCCTCGTCTTTTTATTAGCAGCCATCACTCCGTTTTCTCCTGCAATTGCATAGCCTATAGAAATGTTGTGCAACATGAACTCATGGGCTCTCATGAAGTGTTTGATTAGATTATCCAATATGTTTGCATTGATGTTAGTGATTAGTGAGAAAATAGAATGCTGAGTACCAGGCAGTTAGCATGTTTGGTAGGTTACTAATGACCAGCAGCACTATCAGAGCTTGGAGAAGCCTAATTACCGTCACTAAATGGTCATGTATAATTTGACTGCCTTCATGACTCGTGACCGCTGGTGTGGCGGTAATACAGTCACCGCAACAGCGCGAGCTGTGCCTCGGAAGTGCTACACCAAATGATATATTTTGTAATCAAAGCTCAAGTTTTGGAATATAATATGGTCGAGAAGAACAATATTGGCAGGCCAGTTACAGAACTGTTTTTTTTAGGTTAATGGTATGTTCTTTAAGTCTGGTTTAAAAACAAATTGTGCGGTAGATCTCGGCACTGGTTTAGGTGATAAACTAGGGATTAAAGAGATACCAGGGTTGTATTCTTCAGGACACAGTGTAGCAAAACGGAAACGATGAGAAATACGAAAAGAAACCATCTTTTTTTTATTGGACAAATTCAGATAGTCCCTCCCTGCTTGTCTGTTTCCTTCCGTTTGGTGCCTAATGAATACGTCCCGGGCCATATTACCCTGTTTTTAGGAGTGACATTAACAGTGCGTCTCTCCTCCCCAGGCCTAGTGGTGCAGCATGTGATGACCCACGCCCAGAACAAAGGTTCTCTTAGCCAGAGTCGTAGCACAGTGACGCAGGAACACTGCCCCGATAGGCCACATGGTGAGACCATGGGCGGGGCCTGGCCTGAGCGCACGCTGCGATTCGGCAGGACCATGAAGAAGGGCGGAACTAAGCGAGGAAGGGGCGGGGTTAAAGAGATGATGGACAGGAGGGAGAAGACTCCGGAGCGGAATAGGAGGCGGAGCAGGAAATCTTATCCCTTACGAGGAAGGGGAGGTGCTCCAGAGGAGGAGGGACTTAGCTGTCACGTTTTGCTCACCCGACTGGAGAAGGACATCCAGGAGCAGGAGGACACCAGTGAGAGGGGGAATGATTCGCCAACTCAACCGTCCATCAAACCTGAATCCCGGAGCAAGAAACTGAACAAAGGAAAAGACAAAGCCAAGGGGAAAGTCCTGGCAAAGAAGATGATACCAAAAACTAAATCAAAAAGCACCAGTGATGAGCAGGGGTCACCATTTCCAGAGCCGCGTAAGCGACGGCTAGCTTCTCTCAACGCTGAGGCCGTGAACAGTCTGCTGTTGGAGAGACCTAACGAGACCCAGCCGGCTTCTAAACAGGCCAGGAGACAGCAGGATGAGCCTACCAGCGGTGAGTCGTTCCTGGGGACAGATGCAGCCAGGCGCGGGGTGACCGGCAGTCCTAATGCTCCAAGAGCCAGCAGCAAGGCCTCCGCATCGCACAAGCCTGACCCGTGCCAAAGCTCCAGGAAGACTAAGAAGGTCTCCAAGAAACCGGCCAAACCAGACAGAAGACAGAAGAAAGAGATGATGACTTTACAAATGTTACACACCCCTGCTCCCCGACGGCTAGCTGGACTCAACGCTGCCGCGCTGCTAAAGTTAACGAGCACCTCGGCGACTAGCAAACAGCGAGTGAAAACGACATCAACGACTACGACGATGGACTGCAAGGCTACGAGCACCGCATCAGTTGACGTGAAGCAGAAGCAACTGCAACGGCGACCGAATTTTAAAACGTGCAGCCGCCAGCCTAAGCAGAAGGGAAGGCAGTTGATTCCAGAAGAGGTAGGCTGTTCTGCCTGCAAGAAGTCCAACTTCAAGAAGCCCAAAGTGGAGTGGGAGTCTGGCGGTTGCACCCACCGGCTAACCAAACCAGGCTACCAGTCGCGCAGCATGCTAGCCTACCCATTGAAACCCGTCGTCAAAGAGGAGCAGGTGGAGGCAGAGCTGAGCCCATACTACTGCTGTCCCCCGGAGGGCTCTGTGGAGTACTGCCATCGCCTGGCCTTGTTCCTGGGTCAGCAGGCCTACGCCGACTCTGAAGAACGACCTTTAAACTCTGCCCTAACCTCTGTGAAACGGGAGTGCCTAGTGACGTCACCCTCCCATCCCCACTCCCACGCAGCCCTGACCCTCAGCCCCCACCCCTGCCTCTGCACCGCCGACCCCGCCTGCTTCTCCAGCTACTACGTCCACATCGCCCATCCTACACACCCTGGAGCTCCGTCAGCCAACCTCAGCTCGCGACCTCTGAACTTTGGCGCCTCGACACTGTGTCCCGGCAGGGTGTCTGGCTCCAAGCTGCTGGGTCCTCCGGTGTCCCATTCCTCGACGCTGGCCCATCCTGCCTTCTGTGGCTCAGTGGGCACTCCCTGCTACAGCGAGGCCTGTCGGGTCAGCGGCTACACATACAGAGCCATGCAGCCGGTCAACAGCAGGGGTTGCTCTTTCTCCACAGGCTGCTCCGGGTGTACACACAGCATCAAGACCGGTAAGAGGAGGACACATGGAATGTAGGCCTACTGACTAGGCCTCTATATGCTGATTTAAAAAGTACTGGTAGTTTGGAATTATGTAGTGCATGTACTGTAAATATAATTTATAAGGGAATTTTAACTCATTGAGCACACACTCAAAGGCACATCCATTGTTTATGCTTCTCAGATTGCAAATGAGGATGTGTTATTATCACCTGTGTGTTCTCGCCATTTGGCGTGATCATGACTGAATTATGTTTATTTTCTTACAAGAGGAAGACATCTTTGTCTCTCTGTCCCAGACATTGAGTACATTGCAGTAAACAAACAGTATCTACAGGGAATCAGAGAAAAGCATGACATAGGACTCGAGTTAGGCCTATGTAGCATAACATCTAGTGAGGCCTATGTAGCATAATATCTAGTGAGGCCTATGTAGCATAACATCTAGTGAGGCCTATGTAGCATGACATCTAGTGAGGCCTATGCAGCATTTTTTATGGAGTAAACACTAGTCTATTCTTCCTCCCTTCGCTCTCTCTCCAGAGGGTTACTCCTCCCCCCAGGGTGACCACAACCCCTCCCTTCTGGTTTCTCCCTCACTCCCCGTCTCAGGCTGTCCCCTCCCTACCACCCCGTCCTCCACCCAGGCCAAGCCCCGTCTCCTCACCCCCCTGTCTGACCGCAGTGTGCCCCAGGCCAGGCTGAAGCTGGCCAGGGAGTGCCCTCAGGGCTCCAAGCCCCCTAACGGCTCTCTGTCCATGGGGAGAACCAGGCTGTCCCAGAAACAGCCAGCTCCGACACACAACCTATCTCCCGCCAAGCAGAAGCGGGTCAGCCACCGACGGGCCACCAACGGGTGGCTGCCTGTAGGAGTGCCCACAGAGAAAGAAGTGTTCATTGCGGTATGTGGGATCAAGTTTGTGTGTGTTGAGGTACTGAGAGTTTACTTCCCTCATTCTACCATGGTAACCTAACCATCCCTAGCTTTCAATTGGCTCATTGTTGTTAATGAGAATGTGTTCCGAGACCTTTCTGATAGAATACTGCTGATGTCGCCAGTGACTGGAGAATAAAGATAAGTGTGTTTTGACTGTGTGTGTGTATCAGGGGGAGGACGAGACGGCCTTACGGCAGTGTTATGAAGGAGTACAGAGAGACGGCGAAGTGATACGTGTCCGAGACACAGTGCTGCTGCGCGCCGGTCCCCGGAAGAAGTCCCTGCCCTACGTCGCCAAGATATCAGCACTATGGGAGGACCCCAAATCTGGTGAGAGAGACAGCAGGATGTCTGAACCTGTTGTTGGGGTATAATAATTGTGTGTCTCAGGGTTTCCGGCGTGGTAGGGAAGATTGAATATTTTTTAAACACTGTTCTAAACAACGTACCTGATAGCGGTCCCATAAGTAACAGAGATGAACATCTCTGTTAGAAACTTAGAAAGAGGGGGAATCTAAAGATGCAGCAGGATGGGTTGCAAATATGACTAGGGGTTTGTGCCTTTGGCTTCTGGGCAAGAAAATAAATTCTATACAGAATACTTCTCCAGAAAGCATGACTTAGCCACAGAGGAATTGGGAATCATTAGGTTATTTAAATAAATAGCTGTGGATTGTTTCAAATCACAAACTCGTAGGCCTATGCCTATTTGGGAATGGCCTGCACGCTTCAATTACCATTTGAGAAATAAAAATAGTAGCTCTTTAATTGTGCACCAAAACGGTTTTTAACACGCGATTGCATTTAGAATTGTTGCGCAATGAATGGGCTTGTAAAAGCCCAAGTTTTACTCCAGTAGCACCCAGCTGAGGCTCTGCAGGAGAAATCCTGTTCAGAATAGGCTCTGTATGCTGTGCGCGTGTGATAGTTGTGTTGAATGAATAAGATACATGATGACTAACCAAAATAAACACAGGCCAATTTAATTCCAATACATTATGCAAATTAAACTATAGACCGATAAGCATGACGGTCAAATTAATTTACATCGACTGGTATTTCCATAAATTTAAATTTAAAAAAAAATCAATGGGAATTTGTTTTCTTCTACCAGCCATTTTGGCCTGCAACAGTTTTATTTATCAGTTAAAAATTTTTGGGGTGCCAAAAAACGTCTATTTCCGGCTAAGGGAATCCCTGGTGTGTGTGTCTGTGTGCTGTGAATGGTTGTTTATGTCTGAAATGCTGCTTATGTCTGGCTGGTTAAAGACCTGGCTGGTCCTTTGATCCTCTGTAGTTGTTTCACTGTCTGCTGTGTGTGCACGTGGGTGTGAGTGTTTGTTTGTGTTTGTGCACGTGCGAATGCGTGTCTGCCTGTCTGGTGTTTTGACCGTGTGGGTGTGTGTCTCCTCAGGAGAGCTGATGATGAGCCTGTTCTGGTACTATCGACCTGAACACACACAGGGAGTCCGAGACCCCAGCATGCACTGTGAGGTGAGGACAACTCTCTGACTCCACAGAACAACTCGGGATAACTCTACTCTACTCAACTCTGACTGCATCTCAGTAGTCTAAAGAGGCCTCCCCTTGTCTCCTCTCTTCGTCTCCTTTCCTTCCTCTCAGTAGTATAGAGGCCTCTCCTTGTCTCCTTTCTTCATCTCCTTTCCTTAATTTCAATAGTCTAGAGCCCTCTCCTTGTCTCCTTTCCTTCATCTGCACTGATGTGTGCTGACATAACTGGTGGAAGCAGGTTTCCAGTAGGCTTCCACCATATTGCTTTCACCTGTCTTCTGTTTCTTCATCAGTGCAGATGCAAGAGATGAGAAGAAGAATGAGATTCCGTGCCTCTCATCCATCTTGTCTCTGTACCCTTTTTGATTGTGTGGTGATTGATATTTCTATGTCTGTTTCTCTCTTTTCAGAATGAGATTTTTGCATCTCGGCATCAAGACGAGAACAGTGTGGCCTGCATCGAAGACCGATGCTATGTTCTCCCATTAGCGCAGTACTGTCGGTAAGAAACAAAATATATATATATATATATATACACACAGACACACACACACACACACTGAGAAAGACTGTATATCCATCATTAACACACACCATTGGACAGTTGAAGTCGGAAGTTTACATACACTTAGGTTGGAGTCATTAACACTTATTTTTCAACAACTCCACAAATTTTGTTAACGTCATTTAGGACATCTACTTTGTGTATGACAGAAGTAATTTTTCCATCAATTGTTTACAGACGGATTATTTCACTTATAATTCACTGCATCACAATTCCAGTGGGTCAGAAGTTTACATACACTAAGTTGACAATGCCTTTAAACAGCTTGTAAAATTTCAGAAAATGATGTCATGGCTTTAGAAGCTTCTGATTGACATAATTTGAGTCAATTGGAGGTGCACCTGTGGATGTATTTCAAGGCCTACCTTCAAATTCAGTGCCTCTTTGCTTGACATTATGGGAAAACCTAAATAAATCAGCCAAGACCTCCACAAGTCTGTAGAGTACAAGGACCTTGTAGACCTCCACAAGTCTGGTTCATCCTTGGGAGCAATTTCCAAACGCCTGAAGGTACCACGTTCATCTGTACAAACAATAGTATGCAAGTATAAAACCATGGGACCACGGAGCCATTATACCGCACAGGAAGAAGACACGTTCTGTCTCCTAGAGATGAACGTACTTTGGTGAGAGAAATGCAAATCAATCCCAGAACAACAGCAAAGGATCTTGTGAAGATGTTGGAGGAAACGGGTACAAAAGTATCTATATCCACAGAAAAATTAGTCCAATATCAACATAACCTGAAAGGCCCCTCAACAAGGAAGAAGTAACTGCTCCAAAACCGCCATAAAAAAGCCAGACTACGGTTTGCAACTGCACATGGGGACAAAGATCGTACCTTTTGGAGAAATGTCCTCTGGTCTGATGAAACAAAAATAGAACTGTTTGGCCATAATGACCATTGTTATGTTTGGAGGAAAACGGGGGAGGCTTGCAAGCTGAAGAACACCATCCCAACCGTGAAGCACGGGGGTGGCAGCATCATGTGGTGGGTGTGATTTGCTGCTGGAGGGACTGGTGTACTTCACAAAATAGATTATGTGGATGTATTGAAGCAACATCTCAAGACATCAGTCAGGAAGGTAAAGCTTGGTCGCAATGGGTCTTCAAATGGACAATGGCCCCAAGCATACTTCCAAAGTTGTGGCAAAATGGCTTAAGGACAACAAAATAAATGTATTGGAGTGGCCATCAAAAAGCCCTGACCACAATCAAGTAGAAGATTTGTGGGCAGAACTGAAAAAGCGTGTGTGAGCAAGGAGGCCTACAAACCTGACTCCGTTACACCAGCTCTGTCATGAGGAATGGGCAAAAATTCACCCAACTTATTGTTGGAAGCTTGTGGAAGGCTACCCAAAATGTTTGACCCAAGTTAAATAATTTAAAGGCAATGCTACCAAATACTAATTGAGTGTATGTAAACTTCTGACCCACTGGGAATGTGATGAAAGAAATAGCTGAAATAAATCATTCTCTCTACTATTATTCTGACATTTCACATTCTTAAAATAAAGTGGTGATCCTAACTGACCTAAAACAGGGAGTTTTTACGAGGATTAAATGTCTGGAGGTAGGAATGTAAAGTAGGGGGAAGAAAAGGTGCGACTGCATTCAAAATTCACTTTGATTTTCCATCTATAGATTTTGTGCCTTGGTGAAGCGGCGTGCAGAGGGTGTGCCCCCTGGCGCTGCCAGAGTGGTCCCCTGCCCCTCAGACTTCGACCCCCCCGACCACCGCCAGGTGCCCGCCGACATAGACCCTGAACTGGTGTACCTCTGCCGCCACGTCTACGACTTCCGCTACGGACGCATCCTGAAGAACCTGCAGTAGGGGACAGCAGAGGACAGGCAGACAGACCAACCGTAGTGGAGCACACGCACTCCTTCACATGGGACTGAAGGATGAGAGGGGGAACCCCTGAAGGGTTTTGGGGGTCCCCTGAACTGGAGGGAGGGCTGCTGAAGGATCAAGTATTGGAGGGGGACCACTGATATCTGAATCCCCAGAATGGCGTTGAAGGAGTGGGTACTGAAGTACCTTACCCCCTTTTACAACTGTTACTAGGGAGGTGAAGTTTTGACCCCCTCAACTGGAACTAGAACTGTACTGGCTTGGACAGAAGGGAGAGATCTGCTAGCTGTCCTGGTTAACCATGTCCTGCTATACCAGGGCTCATCACCATGTGCATGGACAGCCATGTTGGTGACCTAACGAGGAAGAACTGCGCTACCAGAGCCACACACACACGGCTCGTCATGACGTTGATGTTAGAGCCTGATGTGATGACAACGTTCTTCTTCATTTGTGTTTGTCTCTGAGGCAGCTGTGATCCAGAGGGCACTTGCAGCTTGAACACACACACAATGAGGTTTTGTGTGTGTGTGTGTGTGTGTGTGTGTGTTCAGTCTGTTGGCTACAGTGAAACCACAGGTGCAGGTTCACAAAGGAAGTGGAAGTCTCACCTTCCCTTCCTGTATTGTCCGAACAGAACACACTATTCTGAAGTACCCTCAGCGCTGGCTGAGTCTCTAATCATACCCTATTCCCCATAAAGTGCATTACTTAGCAGATAAATGTTACTGTATAGCAGGGTTCCCCAATAGGCAGCCCCCCAAGTTTTCTGAACAAAATTATTTTATTTATTTATTTTTAAATATTGATTGTTGTGGGACATAAAAAAACGGTAAAATCAGCTCAAAGTGATTTTAATTTAGGAAATCTGTCCTCAAGTATTCCCACTCATAAATGGAGATGATCATATCCCAGTGTAATCAAAGTTTGAAATTATGTTTTTGTCAAATACTATATCTGTTTGGGATACTTGTGGTCAATTTGCAGGGTACAAATAATTTATAACCATCTACTGGCTCTCCGACCATCCGGTTAAGAAGAAATTGTCCCCGGCTGAATGTAATTGGGAACCCCTGCTGTATCGGGCTTTGGTCAAAGACAGGGCACTATATGAAGAATAGGGTCATGTGAGATTAAATCCCCCCCGACCCCCTTTTTCTGTTCCTAAGAACAGGACTGTCGTCATGCTTTTGTCCAACGGTCCAATGGAGAGCCCCCTTACTGTGGAGGGCTAACCTCTCCCATGCTCTGCATTGGCCTATCAGATGGATGGTTGTTGATGTCAGTGCCCACATCTTTGGAGTGTTCAGAAGTCTGAAACATTCCAGAACGTTCAAATGGATATGTAACGTATTGCAGAGACCATTGCTTACTATACATGTCTATCTTAACTTTCTGTAATGTTGCACTCTCCTGAACGCGACCCTGTTGTTCCCATGACTTGCCTTATGACTTGCAGGTAGAGCTTTAGGCAGCTAGTCCCACCCAATTAGAAATTGGATGAGTAGAATGGAAAAAGTACAAAACCACAGACAAAATCCACATAGATTTCACCCCGGTCAACACTTTGCCATTGTTGTTTGAGTATAACACTGAGAAAGGCTTGGTTTCCTCAGAGATTCCCGAGTGATAAGCATTTTATTCAACATTACAACATGGTACATCCAATATGGCTGCTGGTCCACATGTTGTGGATCTTTGTCCATTCTACTCATTCTACTTCTATCCCCCCATCCCTTTCCATCCTTCGAAGCTCCGCCCTCTCCAAGATAAACCAAAGGATGTCACGAAGCAGAGCACCACCACTCCTCTCCTTCTTCTCTTGTCCTCTTCCCTCCTCTCGTCTCCTCCCTCCCTTGTTAGATTGCACTAATCCATTACTGAATTACAACGTCTATGATTGTGTTCTGATTTATGTTAAGCTACTAATATGTTATATTATAACTGGGGACAATACTGTGTATTATCACTGTCTGTGCGCTTAGTAGAGAATGGAAACTAAGGCTGTGTCATGGCAACTTTTATCAATGCATAACTACTTTATGTGTTTTACTATTAGAGACATCCGCCAGCATACTATCTATGTGTTACTTCAGGGGTGAATGACCTTACTCCTAGCGAGCTACTGGGTATGCAGGCTTTTGCTCCAGCCCTGCTCTAAGAACTGATTAGTAAAAGCAGGTGTGTTAGTTGGAGCAGGGCTGGAGCAAAAACCTGCATACTCAGTAGATCTCCAGGAGGAGTGTTGGTCACCTCTGGTTTATATGTTACCTGCTATCCAACCAACCTATCATATCATCTAATGAAATAATATGTACAATGAAAAATCATTCCTGTAGATTGTGGATCCACACTGGTATTATTGTTGTTCATCCACGCTGTCCAGGGGGTTCAGGTGAGTTGGCATCTTGGTGTAACTCGCTGTGCGGAATGACGTAATGTGATGTTCCGGAGGTTTGGCTTGGAATCTCTGAAAAATGTCCTTTTGATACGCGTTATTGAGATGTGTTGGTTTTTAACCACAATCATTCAACATTGCCTTGTAACCTTCTGCAGAAGTGTCTGTCCGTCACGTGTAGTCCTAGACAAGCGGCAGTGTCTGACTGAGTTAGTACTTCTTAAAACACTACCTTGGATTGCTTTCTTACTGTGCAAATGTTCTATTGCTGGACTTTGTGCCTAATCTGCAAAGTTTTGAATAATACCCAAAAGCCATCTGAAACATTTTCCATTATAACAGTTTGAATCATACCCCAAAATAGCGACTAAACAAAGCTTGTATCGGATAAATCATATAAAGGTTTAAATTTAAATATTATCAATAGGTATTTTGTTGCTAGTGGTGCCCAGATTCTTTGAAAAAAATAATATATATTCTCCTACTTTACAATTTTTCCTTATCGAAAATATTTTATTATGTCAATTTCTTAAGATGGCATATGCAATATATTTTTCAGAGGGACTATTTTTGACAAATGTATGTGTAAATCGAGGAAGTAAAACTTTTTCATTTTATTTTAGCTTAGTTCTGAATTTGAATCACAAGTCATAAATTGAGATTTGACCAAAAACCTGGAAGATGAGAAATGGGAAGGGTTAGGTTATGTTCTGGTTAATTTCTGACTATAAGGGTTGGTGCAAGATCTGAGGTCCCTACCTAAAAGATGTTGGTTACACTTGATTTTACAGTCCAGTATTCACTTGGGCCCAGATTCACAAAACACTTCATAAGATTGTCATAAGTACAATTCCTCAACAATATCTTAAGATTTAATGATTTTCTTACGAACTTCTCAAATATCTTCTTACAAATCATCTTTAAATGTTTGTTGCAAGGCAACCGTTTTAACTAGCTATCTAGCTTGTATGCCAATGATGTTAGCATATTTCTTCCTGAGATTACTGTTCTAAAACATGTTTTGGGGTTTAAAATAATACGTTTGTGTTAATTAAACATGTTCAGTAACTTTCATGAGCTTTTTCTCTCACTGCCCTGAGTTTAAGACGAGGGTTTAGCCATCTTGGAATTAACATTTCCAGGAACTTTTATTTTAAGAATTTAACTTTTTACATAAGAAATTGCGCAAGAAAATTTCCAATAACCTTTTTGAGGAAGAAATGTCTTAAGACGGTTTTGTGAATCTGAGCCCTGGTATTTACTTTGAATTTGCATGGTTAAATGGCAGTTAGTTACCTAATATTTACTAAGTAATTACATTTTAGTTTCTTAAGGATTCATTGGAAAAAGTATAACTTGGTACCAAGTAGTTACCAACCTGAGTTGAATTGTTTGAAATAATGACCAGAAGGCAGAAGGTGCCATTTGAGACGTGACCTACTCTGTACTCTGCTGTGGTGTTACCACTTAATATCGTTCTGAATACTATAGAAATACCAGCTAAAAGAGGACTGTAAATAGAGTTTTATGAAATTATTAAGTGTACATATTTGAACCCTGACTCTGTGACCCCTGACCCTCTGTAGACAGCAATTGCACAGTGCAGTAGTAGTATTTTTTTGCAAGACCTGTAGCTGATGATTATATTTAAAAATGAATACATAAATATTTAAATGGAGTAAACCAATACAATATATAAAGATTTCAATTTAACTTATTTGGATGATGTGTTTTAATTGAAAAAAGTCCTCTTGCTAAGACTTTCGTGGTCAATAATGAAAAACAATTGGTTTCTTGTTATTAGTAATTTATGAGTTTGGATATTAAATGATTGAATGGAGATTCACAGAGGTTGTAGTAGTTTGTACTTATATAGCTAGCGGTGTAGAAGGTTGTTTCTGTAACAAGGCTATATTACTGCCCAACCAGACAATGGCCAGTCCCGGTTGGCTGCAGCAGAAACAGACTGGCACCAGAGTGGGTTTCTATCTGGAGGTGCCACTTGGCATCAGGGGTAAAGAAGACCAAAGCACATTCTGACACAAAGTTAGGGGAGGTAGATGTTACACTCTAACCACTGATCCAGGATCAGATATGTCCTCATCCCCCTGTTTGTTAAGGTTAGAATTGTGGTTGGAGGGTGAATCTAAGCTGATCCAAGATCTGTGGTTTAGAGAGTGAAGTGTCTACATGTCTGACCTTAGGGTTTGACGTCTGGGAGGTTGCCATGGTAATGGGTGTCACCTGAGCCCTCCCCTCATCGATCTATCCAATTAGAGGACAGAGTCACTCTACACCTGAGACGGCCTGGCTATAGGACGATAAACTTTATCTTTCTGCGGTGTTCTGTCTAGTGGGGTTTTGCTGCTGATATTTTTTGTGACGTGGTAAATTGTCATTTTGGATTTTGACTTAGTCATATTGTTTCATGGGTAGATTCACATGAGAGAGTTGAAGATACACTCTTGACCTGATCAGCTGTTCTGCACCATCAGCACACAGACAGACCCACCATGGCTTTACTCCCAGACATGTATTTACAGCATTGAGCCCGTAGAGGGCACTACATGAACGGAAATTGGGTTTCCCACTGACAACTTTAGAATAGAACACCCTGGCTATGTCCCAAAGCTCTTTAACATTTACTTTCCTCATCTCCTTTCATTTATGTCACTGAGGAGGGGGGAATGATATAGTATAGGTGTTGTGTGATATTTAACTGTCAAACTTTTAAAGTCCTATGGCAAGAGAAGTGAGGAAAGGAGATGGTATATTATGTTTGGGCTATTGGGACATGGTCATGATATGTCATGTGTACCTATGGTTTCCATGGTAACATGGGTCAAATGTTCCTGACCTCTGATCTCCACCATTCCACTTCTCCCTTACCCAGGAGGTGTTTTTATCTCTGCACCAATTGAAACGAATCACCCGACCAATGCCTGAAACTCTGCTTTTTGTGGTCTTCTGTATTACTGCTAAGTGTCAGCATATATTTTGGTATATTTAACAATGAGGGATCTAAAAGTCTAGATATTTTTGGAGTAGATAAAGGATGTGTGTATCAGATAACTGTCACTTTGTCATGCTCTCTGAAAATCTCTTGGGTTTTTGGTAAGAATTCTAGAATCCCTGCTGATTTAATGTTCCATTGAAAGACTATTTATAAAGTTTAAGTCCTTTGTGAAAAATCTTTGGCGTGTTCTTTATTGTGATTCTGCCATATGTTGCTTTGAAAGTTGAATGCAAAACTAACAATCAGATGGCCACGTGTGTGTGTGAGTGTGTGTCATCATGGCTTTCGGAAGGCATACTGGTATGTAAGTTGCAACCAACGACCACAAGGTGTCGGTAGATATACTACAGGTTCAGGACACCGACTTTGGCCTCCTCTTCAGGGACATATTTCCCTCGGCCCATCTTTGTACAATGCTTAATCGGGCTCAGGGCACTAGGAATGCGCGCAGTGCTCTATGTGGCCGGACACAAGCACATCATAGCTACTGGTGTCCATCCCACAGACGTAGACACACAGACAGTGCAGAGCGGGATCACTGAACACTACAGTGGAGGATCTGACAACTCAACAGCTCCAGCAGGCTTTCACGATTTGATCTCAAACTTCAAACATTTAGTAGCCGTAAGGATGGACTGGGACCAGAAATCGTCCTGGGCATTTCTGAAACACTGGCCCATTTTTTCTTCTTCTGGGCCAGCGTTTATGAAATGGGGCAGCAACCAATTATCTACATTTTGATCATTCTGCTCCAAAATCATTATAATATTTCTTAACAGGTCAATGGGCACATGTCATTTTTCTCTTTTTTTTCAACCAAAATGTATTTCTCCCATGAGCTCAGCCCACTGGCCTAAAAGTGGACCAGCCCAGTGGGCATTTGCCTGAACTGCCCTATGGCCAGTCTGTTTCTGAGTAGCACCCAGCTCATAAACCTAATGTCTTAGCATAACGCACCAGCAATCCTCACTTCCATCAGTACTGTAGGCCGCGAGCACCCACAATCCATTCCCATCAGTACTGTAGGCCTCGAGCACCCACAATCCATTCCCATCAGTACTGTAGGCCTCGAGCACCCACAATCCATTCCCATCAGTACTGTAGGCCTCGAGCACCCACAATGTACTCCCATCAGTACTGTAGGCCTTGAGCACCCACAATGTACTCCCATCAGTACTGTAGGCCTCGAGCACCCACAATCCACTCCCATCAGTACTGTAGGCCTCGAGCACCCACAATGTACTCCCATCAGTACTGTAGGCCTCGAGCACCCACAATCCACTCCCCCATCAGTACTGTAGGCCTCGAGCACCCACAATGTACTCCCATCAGTACTGTAGGCCTCGAGCACCCACAATGTACTCCCATCAGTACTGTAGGCCTCGAGCACCCACAATGTACTCCCATCAGTACTGTAGGCCTCGAGCACCCACAATGTACTCCCATCAGTACTGTAGGCCTCGAGCACCCACAATGTACTCCCATCAGTACTGTAGGCCTCGAGCACCCACAATGTACTCCCATCAGTACTGTAGGCCTCGAGCACCCACAATGTACTCCCATCAGTACTGTAGGCCTCGAGCACCCACAATGTACTCCCATCAGTACTGTAGGCCTCGAGCACCCACAATGTACTCCCATCAGTACTGTAGGCCTCGAGCACCCACAATGTACTCCCATCAGTACTGTAGGCCTCGAGCACCCACAATGTACTCCCATCAGTACTGTAGGCCTCGAGCACCCACAATGTACTCCCATCAGTACTGTAGGCCTCGAGCACCCACAATGTACTCCCATCAGTACTGTAGGCCTCGAGCACCCACAATGTACTCCCATCAGTACTGAGCACACCCACAATGTACTCCCATCAGTACTGTAGGCCTCGAGCACCCACAATGTACTCCCATCAGTACTGTAGGCCTCGAGCACCCACATCAGTACTGTAGGCCTCCACCCATCACTATCAGTACTGTAGGCCTCGAGCACCCCACAATGTACATCAGTACTGTAGGCCTCGAGCACCCACAATGTACTCCCATCAGTACTGTAGGCCTCGAGCACCCACAATGTACTCCCATCAGTACTGTAGGCCTCGAGCACCCACAATGTACTCCCATCAGTACTGTAGGCCTCGAGCACCCACAATGTACTCCCATCAGTACTGTAGGCCTCGAGCACCCACAATGTACTCCCATCAGTACTGTAGGCCTCGAGCACCCACAATGTACTCCCATCAGTACTGTAGGCCTCGAGCACCCACAATGTACTCCCATCAGTACTGTAGGCCTCGAGCACCCACAATGTACCTCCCCCATCAGTACTGTAGGCCTCAATGAGCACCCACAATGTACTCCCATCAGTACTGTAGGCCTCGAGCACCCACAATGTACTCCCATCAGTACTGTAGGCCTCGAGCACCCACAATGTACTCCCATCAGTACTGTCGAGCACCCACAATGTACTCCCATCAGTACTGTAGGCCTCGAGCACCCACAATGTACTCCCATCAGTACTGTAGGCCTCGAGCACCCACAATGTACTCCCATCAGTACTGTAGGCCTCGAGCACCCACAATGTACTCCCATCAGTACTGTAGGCCTCGAGCACCCACAATGTACTCCCATCAGTACTGTAGGCCTCGAGCACCCACAATCCACTCCCATCAGTACTGTAGGCCTCGAGCACCCACAATGTACTCCCATCAGTACTGTAGGCCTCGAGCACCCACAATGTACTCCCATCAGTACTGTAGGCCTCGAGCACCCACAATGTACTCCCATCAGTACTGTAGGCCTGCTATTAGAAGAGGAAAGGCTGGGTGGCTTCTATGGGGGACAGTTATGTAGTTATGAGGGTGACTGGTACCGGTGGTATCACAGGTCTTATGGAGGGAAGGTGATGCCACCGTGTGTGTGTGCAATACTAGCTAAAACTAACTACGCTGCATCAGCAGTGGGCAGTGCAAACATACTGATACTGTGCAGTGCAGCACACTTGGGATGGCAGACCATCTGCTTGAATACCAATCTAGTAAAGTGCAAAATAGACAAAGGAAGAAGCTTACTGTAGGCCTCATTTGTGAGGCCCTTGCTGTACCCTTAATGCCCTTTCATCTGTTGTTCAACTCTTCCGTTTCTGCATAGTAGGATATACTTACCCCTATAAGGTATGTTTGAGTGTTTCCACCCTAATGATTAAGGATAGGATTGGGGAGGGTTGATCTGATCTGAGCTGATCGTAGATCAGTGGGTAACTGTTATCCGGAGCTGCCTTCCCCATAATTATAATTAACATGGTCAGCTTATTGTCCCTGTGATGCCTTTAATTAATGAATCAAGTTTTCCTCCTAATCTTCTGTAGCTTATCAGCCCTACGATGCAACAGCCTGACCAGCTGGCAGTCTGATGCAAGCACTTTGCTTTAGTGTGGGTGGATGGATACATATTTTGAAAACATCAGCAGTTCAGTATCCGTACAAGACCAATACATCTTTGTTGAGGAATATGAATTGTGTGTTAACTATTCTCACTTTGGCTCTGAGAGTTGTTACACAAACCCAGGTAGCCATAGCAACCCCTGCCCACATCTCTGGTGGAAGCTGAAGTTAACATGTTTGAGACCAAGTGCCCTTTCACCTCTCCCCCCCCCCTCTCCCTTCCAGCACTCCACCCCTCTACCTTCCTCCCCCTCTTCTTCCATCACTCCACTGTCCTGTCGTTCTTGGCTGAGGGCTTGAGATGGTTTACCAGGGCCTTTTAATCTCTTCTTAATGACATCATCTTCCCACCCATCTCCCTCTAGGCTCCATCTACTCTCCTCTATGGCTCTGGAAGCAGGGATGAAAGAGGGAGGGAGGGGAGCGGATAAGGGAAGGTGATTGACTGAGCTCAGTGGAAGAGGAGGAGTGTAAGCAACCCTTTTGTAGGATCACAGCCTCACACACTCGCACACACAGAGGTGGGTAGGCATGGCGTCTGGGACGTCGATGGAGGACAGTCCCATGGAGGAGTTGGTGGACCAGGGGTTGGGGATGGAGGAGATGGGACTGAGGAGGCCCTCTCTTAGGGAGACCTACCACCATGACTCCCTGCTGGCTCCAGACACAGACTTCATGACCGGTACTGTATGTGTGGGGGATGGCGGGGTGGGGTACAATTCATATAGGTAAAGTGACGAAAGGGAAGATTCCTCTGAACATACATCATTTTTTGGGGGGAGGGGGCAATTCCAATCGCTACAAAGTGTCACTTTACCTCTAGTATTTGGGGGCCTGATTGTGTGATGGGGGCGTATTGGTGTCTGTCAGAGGGTTTGTGTGGGTATGCAAGGAGGGTGGTGAATTTGGGATATGAATAGACACATGTTCATTCTGCCATTCTCAAAGCACACCACCTTGGAAAGGAGAATACCAAATTACTGCCCTCTACATCAACATAATTGCTATAGGCCTATGGTTTTCTAAATGTTTTTTTGGGGGTTGTTTCTATGTTGTGTAGTGTGGTTCTATTACATAATCCTGTTAGCTTGAGCGTGTGTGTGTGTGTGTGTGTGTGTGTGTGTGTGTGTAGGCTGTGTGTGTGTGTAGGCTGTGTGTGTGTGTGTGTGTGTGTGTGTGTGTGTGTGTGGGCTGTGTGTGTGTGTAGGCTGTGTGTGTGTGTGTGTGTGTGTGGCTGTGTGTGTGTGTGTGGCTGTGTGTGTGTGTGTGTAGGCTGTGTGTGTGTGTGTGTGTGTGTGTGTGTGTGTAGGCTGTGTGTGTGTGTGTGTGTAGGCTGTGTGTGTGTGTGTGTAGGCTGTGTGTGTGTGTATAGGCTGTGTGTGTGTGTGTGTAGGCTGTGTGTGTGTGTGTAGGCTGTGTGTGTGTGTGTGTGTGTGTGTAGGCTGTGTGTGTGGGTGTGTGTGTAGGCTGTGTGTGTGTGTGGCTGTGTGTGTGTGTGTGTGTGTGTGTGTAGGCTGTGTGTGTGTGTGGAGGCTGTGTGTGTGTGTGTAGGCTGTGTGTGTGTGTGTGTGGAGGCTGTGTGTGTGTGTGTGTGTAGGCTGTGTGTGTGTGTGTGGAGGCTGTGTGTGTGTGTGTGTGTGTGTGTGTGTGTGTGTAGGCTGTGTGTGTGTGTGTGTAGGCTGTGTGTGTGTGTAGGCTGTGTGTGTGTGTGTGTGTGGCTGTGTGTGTGTGGAGGCTGTGTGTGTAGGCTGTGTGTGTGTGTAGGCTGTGTGTGTGTGTAGGCTGTGTGTGTAGGCTGTGTGTGTGTGTGTGTGTGTGTAGGCTGTGTGTGTAGGCTGTGTGTGTGTTGTGTGTGTGTGTAGGCTGTGTGTGTAGGCTGTGTGTGTGTGTGTGTGTGTGTGTGGTGTGCATGTGTGTGTGTGTGTGGCTGTGCGTGTAGGCTGTGCGTGTGTGTGTAGGCTGTGCGTGTGTGTGTGTGTAGGCTGTGCGTGTAGGCTGTGCGTGTGTGTGTGTGTAGGCTGTGCATGTAGGTGTGTGTGTGTAGGCTGTGTGTGTGGCTGTGTGTGTAGGCTGTGTGTGTGTGTGTGTAGGCTGTGTGTGTGTGTGTGTGCGGCTGTGTGTGTGTGTGTAGGCTGTGTGTGTGTGTGGAGGCTGTGTGTGTGTGTGTGTGTGTGTGTGTGTGTGTGTCTGGCTGTGTGTGTGTGTGTGGAGGCTGTGTGTGTGTGTGTGTGTGTGTGTAGGCTGTGTGTGTGTAGGCTGTGTGTGTGTGTGTAGGCTGTGTGTGTGTGTGTAGGCTGTGTGTGTGTGTGTGTGTGTGTGTGGCTGTGTGTGTGTAGGCTGTGTGTGTGTGTAGGCTGTGTGTGTGTGTAGGCTGTGTGTGGTGTGTGTGTGTGTGTAGGCTGTGTGTGTGTGTGTGTGTGTGTGTGTGAAGGCTGCGCGTGTGTGTGTAGGCTGTGCGTGTGTGTGTGTGTGGCTGTGTGTGTAGGCTGTGCGTGTGTGTGTGTGGCTGTGCATGCTGCGTGGTGTGTGTGTGTAGGCTGTGCGTGTAGGCTGTGCGTTGTGTGAAGGCTGTGCGTGTGTGTGTGTGTAGGCTGTGTGTGTGTGTGTGTAGGCTGTGCGTGTGTGTGTGTGTGTGTGTGTGTGTGTGTGTGTGTGTGTGTGTAGGCTGTGCGTGTGTGTGTGTAGGCTGTGCGTGTAGGCTGCGTGCGTGTGTGTGCGTGTGAAGGCTGCGTGCGTGTGTGTAGGCTGCGCGTGTGTGTGTGTGTGTGTGTGTGTGTGTGCGCGCGTGTGTGTGTGTGTGTGTGTAGGCTGCGCATGAGTGTGTAGGCTGCACGTGTGTGTGTGTGTGTGTGTCTGTGTGAAGTCTGCGCGCGTGTGTGTGTGTGAAGGCTGCGTGTGTGTGTGAAGGCTGCGCGTGTGTGTGTGGCTGCACGTGTGTGTGTGTGTGTCTGTGTGAAGGCTGCGCGTGTGTGTGTGTGAAGGCTGCGCGTGTGTGTGTGTCTGTGTGAAGTCTGCGCGCGTGTGTGTGTGAAGGCTGCGCGCGTGTGTGTGTGAAGGCTGCGCGCGCGTGTGAAAGCTGCTCGCGCGCGTGTGAAGGCTGTGCACGCGTGTGTGTGTGTGAAGGCTGCGCATGTGTGTGTAGGCTGCACGTGTGTGTGTGTGTGTGTCTGTGTGAAGTCTGCGCGCGTGTGTGTGTGAAGGCTGCGTGTGTGTGTGAAGGCTGCGCGTGTGTGTGTAGGTTGCACGTGTGTGTGTAGGTTGCACGTGTGTGTGTGTGTGTCTGTGTGAAGGCTGCGCGCGTGTGTGTGTAGGCTGCGCGCACGTGTGTGTGAAGGCTGCGCGCGCGTGTGAAGGCTGCGCGTGTGTGTGTGTGTGTGTGTGTGTGTGTGTGTGTGTGTGTGAAGGCTGCGCGCGTGTGTGTGTGTGTGAAGGCTGCGCGCGTGTGTGTGAAGGCTGCGCGCGTGTGTGTGTAGGCTGCGCGCACGTGTGTGTGAAGGCTGCGCGTATGTGTGTGAAGGCTGCGCGTATGTGTGTAGGCTGCGAGCGTGTGTGTAGGCTGCACGTGTGTGTGTGTAGGCTGCGTGTGTGTGTGTGTGGACTGTGCGCGTGTGTGAAGGCTGTGCGTGTGTTTGTAGGCTGTGTGTGTGTGTGTGTGTGTGTGTGTGTGTGTGTGTGTAGGCTGTGCGTGTAGGCTGTGCGTGTGTTTGTAGGCTCTGTGTGTGTGTGTGTGTGTGTGTGTGTGTGTGTGTGTAGGCTGCGCATGTGTGTAGGCTGCCCACGTGTGTGTAGGCTGCGGCTGCCCGTGCATGTGTGTAGGCTGCGCGCACGTGTGTAGGCTGCGCGCACGTGTGTGTGGACTGTGCCCATGTGTGAAGGCTGTGCGCATGTGTGTGAAGGCTGTGGGTATGTGTGTAGTGAGTTTGTAGGCTGTGTGTGTGTGAGTTAGTGCAGCAATAGAGATTTGAGCTGGGTGCTACTAATTCCCTTTTCCAGGGCTGGGATTACAGGCTATTCTAATCCCAATCCCACATTAGGTTTCTGGAGGTGGCACAGGCCTGATGTCACAGCCAAAAACAGGAAGAGAAACACTAAATCAGAGAGTACACTGGGTCACAATGCCAAATATAGCAGACTACACTTATCTGCATATATGGCTAGACTATGCCTAAAATAACCTGTATTCGCTAAATGCTATGGTATATCCTCACATATTCACTCTCCTAAATAAATGAGATGTGTTGACACTTGGCATAGTATGTCAGTCACTGCTGGTGTATTAGCATGTGTTGTGTGTCACGTTCAGCCTCCATCAGTCAGTGGCCTGTAGTATTGTAAATAAAAGACTGGAAGAGTGGATGATCAATGAGCTGGACAAGTTTCTTACAGGAGAACAATACAAGGCCATGCAACCTGTCTCTCGCTCTCTCTGTTCTTACTTGACATCTCTATTTGTGTCTAACTCTCTCTCTCTCTTTCTGTCTCTCTCTCTCTTCCTCTCCTCCTCTCTCTCTCTTCCTCTCCTCCTCTTTCTGTCTCTCTCTCTCTTCCTCTCATCCTCTTTCTGTCTCTCTCGCTCTCTTCCTCTCATCCTCTTTCTGTCTCTCTCTCTCTCTTCCTCTCATCCTCTTTCTGTCTCTCTCTCTTCCTCTCCTCCTCTCTCTTCCTCTCCTCCTCTTGCTGTCACTCTCTCTCTCTTCCTCTCCTCCTCTCTCTCTCTTCCTCTCCTCCTCTTTCTGTCTCTCTCTCTCTTCCTCTCATCCTCTTTCTGTCTCTCTCTCTCTTCCTCTCCTCCTCTTTCTGTCTCTCTCTCTCTTCCTCTCATCCTCTTTCTCTCTCTCGCTCTCTTCCTCTCCTCCTCTTTCTGTCTCTCTCTCTCTTCCTCTCATCCTCTTTCTGTCTCTCTCGCTCTCTTCCTCTCATCCTCTTTCTGTCTCTCTCTCTCTTCCTCTCCTCCTCTCTTTCTCTTCCTCTCCTCCTCTTTCTGTCTCTCTCTCTCTCTTCCTCTCCTCTCTCTCTCTCTCTTCCTCTCCTCCTCTTTCTGTCTCTCTCTCTCTTCCTCTCCTCCTCTTTCTGTCTCTCTCTCTCTTCCTCTCCTCCTCTTTCTGTCTCTCTCTCTCTTCCTCTCATCCTCTTTCTGTCTCTCTCGCTCTCTTCCTCTCATCCTCTTTCTGTCTCTCTCGCTCTCTCTCTCTCTCTTCCTCATCCTCTTTCTGTCTCTCTCTCTCTTCCTCTCATCCTCTTTCTGTCTCTCTCTCTCTTCCTCTCATCCTCTTTCTGTCTCTCTCTCTCTTACTCTCCTCCTCTTTCTGTCTCTCTCTCTCTCTCTCTCTTACTCTCCTCCTCTTTCTGTCTCTCTCTTCTCTTACTCTCCTCCTCTTTCTGTCTCTCTCGCTCTCTTCCTCTCATCCTCTTTCTGTCTCTCTCTCTCTCTCTCTTACTCTCCTCCTCTTTCTGTCTCTCTCTCTCTCTCTTACTCTCCTCCTCTTTCTGTCTCTCTTCCTCTCCTCTTTCTGTCTCTCTCTCGCTCTTCCTCTCCTCCTCTCTTTCTGTCCACCTCTTCCTCTCCTCCTTTCTCTCTCTCTTTCTGCCCACCTCTCCCTCTATCACTTCCTCTTTCTGTCTGTCAGTCTGACAGAAGGTTAATCAGGGTGGGGGTGGGGTTTCTCATGCCAAAGAGGCTCAGTCTGAGGGATTATCATTGTGCTATTGTATAACACACACACACACACCACACCCCTCACTTTAGGCCGAATTGGAGAGGATAGGAGTGTATAGGCATGATCAAACACTAACACACACCCCTACACACACACACATGCACACGCAATCTCAGATCAAGGCTTGAAGCAATGTTGTAAACATCAGCATGCCCCACAACAGCAGACACTACCCAGAGAGAGAGGGAGCGTGATAAAGGAGTGACCGAGAGAAAAAACCCTTAATAATGTTTCATAACCTCACCATGGACTCAGTCTTTGTGACCTGGATTTGATGCTGTTGCAGAGGAAAATAGGACAGGAGGAGAGGACAGTTGTTGCGATATACATTTTGTGATCTTGGTGTGAGGCTGGTTGGAGCAGAGAGGAAGGGAGAAGAGCTCCGTGTGTGTTCTACTGTGTGACAGAACTGGAACAGAGGATGGAACAGTGGAGATGAGAACACCAGTCAGTGGAACACAAAGAGAGAGAGAGAGAGAGAGAGAGAGAGAGAGAGAGAGAGAGAGAGAGAGAGAGAGAGAGAGAGAGAGAGAGAGAGAGAGAGAGAGAGAGAGAGAGAGAGAGAGAGAGAGAGAGAGAGAGAGAGAGAGAGAGAGAGAGAGAGCTGGCAATCACTAGGATGGAGGAAGATATTCTCTGTCAGACAGTGGAACACAGAGAGAGAGAGAGAGCTGGCGATCACTAGGATGGAGGAAGATATTCTCTGTCAGACAGTGGAAGAGAGGAGGAGGAGGAGGAGGAGGAGTTCTAGAGTGGAGGAAGGGTTACCCAGTATGAGGAATCTTTATGACATCTCCTCACTAGACAGGTTTTCCAGAGGTATTCGACAGATTCTGATCTTTACCATTACACCAGTCACTTACGAGCATCACTCTCATAGGGATTAGAGTCTACTAAAAGGACACGGATGGCACCTATTGTCTTGGTTTTTATCCGAGTGATGTGTGTGTCTGTTGTTTGTGGCGTGTGTGTGGTGGTTGTTATGTGTGAATTATAGTGCATGTGCTATTGTTTGTTTCAGCTTTTATGTCTAAAGTATTTATGTTACTGTGTAAGGTGTCTGTGTGATATGTGAAGAATTCTGTTTGAGTCTGTGACTGGTCAGTCTGTTTGAATCTGTGTGAATATTCAGTCTGTTTGAGTCTTCTTTAATGAATCTGTGACTCTATTCAGAGTCTATTTGAGTCTATATCAATCACCTGGAAGCATAAGTAACTGTGTGTGTGTGTGTGTGTGTGTGTGTGTGTGTGTGTGTGTGTGTGTTTGTGTTAACATGGTCTTGAATTGCCCAATGGCCAGTGGCTTTTTAGCTCAGTGGACTAAGACAGTGTTAGTGGCGCTGGTTGGGTACAAATGGCTTTAGCTGTCTATGTTACCGTAGCTTGGTGGCATGCGGGATGGACATAGTGGACCATCTGACGTACCTGAAGCAGTGGCTTTAGCTCAGTGGGCTAACTCTGTGTGTGGTTGTGCTCCCCAGATGACCGCAGCTCTGCAGCGAGCGGGATAGATGTAGCAGACCGCCTGACATACCTGGAGCAGCGGATGCAGATGCAGGACGATGAGATCCAGCTTCTGAAGATGGCCCTGGCAGACGTCCTCAAGAGACTCAACATCTCAGAGGAACACCAGGCCACCAACGCCAAGAAAGGACCTGCTGAGAAAGGTACACACACATAGTGGGGTCCGAAATGATTGACATCCTCGATAAAGATGAGCAATAATGACTGTATAAAATAAATAATTCAAAAAATGAGCTATATTGTATGCAAAAAGAATTTGGGAAATTATATTATTTTATACTAATGCAATTGCTCAGAGAAAGAGATTATGTTTAACAAGTTATATTTTTTTCCCCTCAAAATGGTAGGAGTCAAAATGATTGACACCCCTAAGGATTCTTTATAAAAAAAGTAGTCAAAAGTTTAGTATTTGAGGCCTCCCGGGTGGTGCAGTAGTTAAGGGCGCTGTACCACCAGAGACCCTGGGTTCGCACCCAGGCTCTGTCGTAACCGGCCGCGACCGGGAGGTCCGTGGGGCGACGCACAATTGGCCTACTGTCGTCCGGGTTGGGGAGGGTTTGGCCGGTAGGGATGTCCTTGACTCATCGCGCACCAGCGACTCCTGTGGCGGGCCGGGCACAGTGCACGCTAACCAAGGTTACTAGGTGCACGGTGTTTCCTCCAACACATTGGTGCGGCTGGCTTCCTGGTTGGATGTGTGCTGTGTTAAGAAGCAGTGTGGCTTGGTTGGGTTGTGTATCAGAGGACGCATGACTTTCAACCTTCGTCTCTCCCGAGTCCGTACGGGAGTTGTAGCGATGAGACAAGATAGTAGCTACTAACAATTGGATACCACGAAATTGGGGAGAAAAAGGGCTAAAATTTAAAACATTTAAAAAGTTTAGTATTTGGTCCCATATTCCTAGCAAGCAATGACTACATCAAGCTCGTGACTCTACAAACTTGTTGAATGTATTTGCAGTTTGTTTTGGTTGTGTTTGAGATTATTTTGTGCCCAATTAGTAAGTCATGTATTGTGTCATTTTGGATTCACTTTTACTATAAATCAGAATAGAATGTGTTTCTGAAGACATCTACATGAATGTAGATGCTACCATGATTACTGGTCATCCTTAATGAATCGTGAATAAGGATGAGTGAGAAAGTTACAGAGCGTCAAAGATCATGCCCCCAAGACATGCTAACATTTCACCATTACCAATAACAGAGGAGGTTAGCATGTCTTGGGAGTATGATCTCTGATGCTCTGTAACTCTCTCACTCATCCTTATTCATGATTAATTCATGATTAGCCATAATTATTTTAGCATCCACATTAATGTAGAAGTGTTTAGAAAGATATTCTACTCTTATTTACAATCGTCTGAGACCAGCCACCCGGACAGCTGAGTATTTCTGTTTGTAAGAAAGCCATATTGTGGGGAAAAACAAATTCTGATTGGCTAGGCCTTGCTCCCCAATGGATGGCCCCTGCCCGGTCATGTGAAATCCATAGACTAGGGCCTAATGAATTTATTTCAATTGACTGACTTCCTTATATGAACTGTAACTCAGTAAAATCGTTTGAATTGTTGAATGTTGTGTTTATATTTTTGTACATGCTACATGGTTGGGCATACTGCCAAATTCTCTAAAACAGGATTGGAGGTCGCTTATAGTAGAGAAATTAACATAAAATGATCTGGCGAATGCTCTGGTGGACCTTCCTGCAGTCAGCAAGCCAGTTGCACGCTCCCTCAAAACTTGAGAAATCTGTGGCATTATGTTATGTGACAAAACTGCACATTTTGGAGTGGCCTTTTATTGTCCACAGCACAAGGTGCATCTGTATAGTGATCATGCTGTTTAATCAGCTTCTTGATATGCCACACCTGTCAGGTGGATGGATTATATTGGCAAAGGAGAAATGCTCACTAACAGGGATGTAACCAAATTTCTGCACCAAATTTGGGAAAATCAGCTTTTTGTGCATATGGAAAATTTTTGGGATAATTTTTTTCAGCTCATGAAACATGGGACCAACACTTTACATTTTGCGTTTATATTTTTGTTCAGTATACACAGGGCCATCGGAAATTATTCAGACTCCTTGACTTTTTCCACATTTTGTTAGGTTACAGCCTTATTCTAAAATGGATCAAATAGTTTTTTCCCTCAACAATCTACACACAATACCCCATTATGACAAAGCAAAAACAGGTTTTTAGACATTTTTGCTCATTTATTTAAAATAAAAAACAGAAAGATCACATTTACATAACTATTCAGACACTTTACTCAGTACTTTCTTGAAACACTTTTTGCAGCAATTACAGCCTCAAGTCTTCTTGGGTATGAGAGTACAAGCTTGGCAAGCCTGTATTTGGGGAGTTTCTCCCATTCTTCTCTGCAGATCCTCTCAAGCTCTGTCAGGTTAGATGAGGAGCGTCTCTGCACAGCTATTTTCAGGTCTCTCCAGAGATGTTTGATCGGGTTCAAGTCCGGGCTCTGGCTGGGCCACTCAAGGACATTCAGAGACTTGTCCCGAAGCCACTCCTGCGTTGTTTTGGCTGTGTGCTTAGAGTTGTTGTCCTTCGCCCCAGTCTGAGGTCCTGAGTGCTCTAGAGCAGGTTTTCATCAAGGATCTCTCTGTACTTTATTCAGTTCATATTTCCCTCCATCCTGACTCGTCTCCCAGTCCCTGCCACTGAAAAACATCCCTACAGCATGATGCTGCCACTATGCTTCACCGTAGGGATGGTGCCAGCTTTCCTCCGGACGTGACGCTTGGCATTTAGGCCAAAGAGTTCAATCTTGGTTTCATCAGACCAGAGAATCTTTGTATTATTCTGTACGTAACTCTGTGACACTCCATATAGTCTCTATGGGGGTGCCACAGGGTTCAATTCTCGGGCCGACTCTTCTCTGTATACATCAATAATGTCGCTCTTGCTGCTGGTGATTCTCTGATCCACCTCTACGCAGACGACACCATTCTGTATACTTCTGGCCCTTCTTTGGACACTGTGTTAACTAACCTCCAGACAAGCTTCAATGCCATACAACTCTCCTTCCGTTGGGGTCTCAATTTACTGTTGACTTAAAATACACATGGTGCAATTTTGACATTTGTTTGTTCAACAGTAGTCACTCAGTTAGCCCATGTCAGCAATTATTTTTAACGTTTGATTGGTAAGTTAGTCTAGCGGCCAGCTATGTAAACTTTTAGTAAAACCGACTGAATTGGGGCCTATTGATCATCAGTTATCATATTAAAACTGCAAACATTTTCCTCCAACCTATGGCAAAATGTGTGGAATTGTAAGAAATTAGCTGTAAAACAGCACATTTTTCTTTCCTTCCCATAGCAAAATAAGTAGAATTGCATGAAATTAGTTATAAAATTGCAACATTTTCTCTCCACCCCAAGGCAAAATGTGTTTCAGGAAATTAACTTTAAAACTCAAATGTTTTGTTCGCAAGTTGGGCATGGTGTGGGTACGCAACCCCCCATGATGAGTTTTTTTGTGGCCCCCACCCCTATCAGTTGCCCGTCTCTGGCTTAGGTTGTTACGAGTGTACTGATATAAGTAGGACACGTGACAACTTTGAGAAAAACACTACATACCCAAGTTGTGCACACACGTATCTGACCTCTCATTGGACAAAACGCATTCAACGGATCGCTACCCGCACCTGCTCGCCCGCCTAGCATCACTACTCTGGATGGTTCTGACTTAGAACATGTGGACAACTACAAATATCTAGGTGTCTGGTAAGACTGCAAACTCTCTTTACAGACTCATATTTAGCATCTCCAATCCAAAATTAAATCTAGAATCGACTTCCTATTTCGCAACAAAGCATCCTTCACTCATGCTGCCAAACATACCCTCGTAAAACTGACTATGCTACCGATCCTTGACTTCGGCGATGTCATTTACAAAATAGCCTCCAACACTCTACTCAGCAAATTGGATGCAGTCTATCACAGTGCCATCCGTGTCGTCACCAAAGCCCCATATACTACCCACCACTGCGACCTGTATGCTCTCATTGGCTGGCCCTCGCTTCATACTCATCGCCAAACCCACTAGCTCCAGGTCATCTACAAGTCTCTGCTAGGTAATGCCACGCCTTATCTCAGCTCACTGGTCACCATAGCAGCACCCACCCGTAGCACGCGCTCCAGCAGGTATATCTCACTGGTCACCCCCAAAGCCAATTCTTCCTTTGGCCGCCTTTGCTTCCAGTTCTCTGCTGCCAAGGACTGGAACAAACTACAAAAATCACTGAAGCTGGAGACTCATCTCCCTCACTAGCTTTAAGCACCAGCTGTCAGAGCAGCTCACAGATAACTGCACCTGTACATAGCCCATCTGTAAATAACCCATCCAACTACCTCATCCCCATACTGTATTTATTTATTTATCTTTCTCCTTTGCACACCAGTATGTCTACTTGCACATTCATCTTCTGCATGGCCTATTTATTGCCTTACCTCCCTTATCCTACCTCATTTGCACACACTGTATATAGATTTTTTTCTACTATATTATTGACTGTAAGTTTGTTTATTCCATGTGTAACTCTGTGTTGTTGTATGTGTGTCACGTCCTGACCATAGAAACTTGTATTTTCTATGATAGAGTAGGTCAGGGCATGACATGGGGTTTTTGATCTAGTTTATATTTTCTATGTGGAGTTCTAGGTTTGATTTTCGATGTTGGTGATATGTATGATTCCCAATTAGAGGCAGCTGGTTATCGTTGGACCAAGCAGCGTGCCCGGGAGGTATTGGCATCCTGGTCTTTGGTGGAGATCAGGGAGAGAACATCCTGGACTTGGGACGACATAATGGCAGGAGACAAGAGCCTGCCATGGAAGCAGCGAAGGAGGGACAGTGACGAAGTCAGGGAGGAAGGCCACAGAAATCCCAACAAAACATTTTTGGGGGGCTCATGGAGCAGTCGGCGGAGCCGAGGAGTGAACCAGAGCCAGTCTGGGAGAAGAGTGAGAATTTGGAGGAGAGAGAAATGGGAGAGTTGTTGATTTGGTGGAGGACGCATGGATTTTGCCCAAAGGAACGTGTTGTCAGTTTGGTGCACCTGAGTCAGCTCCCCGTACTCATCCTGAGAAGTGTGTTAAAGTTCCGGAACAATTGATGCCGGCTATACGCACCAGGTCTCCAGTGCACCTTCCCAACCCAGTACGTCCTGTGCCAACTCCTCGTACTCAACGCGTGAAGAGTGTCATCGTTCCTATACAATGTGTGCCGGTTCTACGCACCGTGTCTCCAGTGCGCCTCCACAGCCCGGTATGTCCTGTGCCAGCTCCACGCACTTTCTGTGCGAAGTGTGTTATCGAACCGATACCATTGATGCCAGCTATACGCACCAGGTCTCCAGTACGTTTCCACAGTCCAGTGCGTCCTGTTCCTGCTCCTCGCGCTTGCCCTGAGGTGCGTGTCACCAGCCTGGTACCACCAGTACCGACCCCACGCACCAGGCTTCCTGCGATGATCACCTGTCCGGAGCTTCTGGCGACAGTTCCCGGTCCGGAGCTTCCGGCGACAGTTCCCGTTCCGGAGCCTCCGGCGACGTTCCACGGTCCGGAACCTCCGACGGTCCTAGGCCCGGAACTTCAAGGTCCATGGCTGGATCCGCAGGATGAGCGGGTACTTCACCCCACACCAGAGCCGCCCCTGATGCTGGTGGATGAGCGGGTACTTCACCCCACACCAGAGCCGTCCCTGATGCTGGTGGATGAGCGGGTACTTCACCCCACACCAGAGCCGTCCCTGATGCTGGTGGATGAGCGGGTACTTCACCCCACACCAGAGCCGCCACTGATGCTGGTGGATGAGCGGGTACTTCACCCCACACCAGAGCCGCCCCTGATGCTGGTGGATGAGCGGGTACTTCACCCCACACCAGAGCCGCCCTGATGCTGGTGGATGAGCGGGTACTTCACCCCACACCAGAGCCGCCCCTGATGCTGGTGGATGAGCGGGTACTTCACCCCACACCAGAGCCGCCCCTGATGCTGGAGGATGAGCGGGTACTTCACCCCACCAGAGCCGCCCCTGATGCTGGTGGATGAGCGGGTACTTCACCCCACACCAGAGCCGCCCCTGATGCTGGTGGATGAGCGGGTACTTCACCCCACACCAGAGCCGCCCCGATGCTGGAGGATGAGCGGGTACTTCACCCCACACCAGAGCCGTCCCTGATGCTGGTGGATGAGCGGGTACTTCACCCCACACCAGAGCCGCCCCTGATGCTGGTGGATGAGCGGGTACTTCACCCCACACCAGAGCCGCCCCTGATGCTGGAGGATGAGCGGGTACTTGGTCCCACACCTGAGCCGCCCCTGATGCTGGAGGATGAAGCGGGTACTTGGTCCCACACCAGAGCCACCCTGATGCTGGTGGATGAGTGGGTACTTCACCCCACACCAGAGCCGCCACCGCCACTAGACACCCACCCTAACACTCCCTTTTTGTTTCAGGTTTTGCGGTCGGAGTCCGCACCTTTGGGGGGGTACTGTCACGTCCTGATCATAGAAAACCTGTATTTTCTATGGTAGAGTAGGTCAGGGCGTGACTAGGGTTTTTTGTTCTAGTTTATATTTTCTATGTGGGGTTCTAGGTTTGATTTTCTACCTCTGTGATTTGTATGATTCCCAATTAGAGGCAGCTGGTTATCGTTGTCTCTAATTGGAGATCATACTTAAGTAGCATTTTTTCCACCTGTGGGTTATGGGATATTGTTTGTGTTAGTGTGTTTGAGCACTATGTTGTCACGGGTCTTTGTAAGTCTTGTTATTTTGTTTCCAGTTTCACTTTGTAATTAAAGATGTGGAACTATACTCACGCTGCGCCTTGGTCCGATCATTATTACGAACAACGTGACAATGTGTTTAACTGCTTTGCTTTATCTTGGCCAGGTCGCAGTTGTAAATGAGAACTTGTTCTCAACTTGCCTACCTGGTTAAATAAAGGTGAAATAAAAGATAAATAAATAGTATGATACTGTATGTTACATTGTTAGGTTACATTATGAATGGAATAGGGGTCACACAATAGCATATGAATTACAGGAAGTACAGTATCATGCGTCTTACCCAGTTGTACAATAGCACGAATTGGATGATGTAACCTACATAGATCTTGGAGGATGTATAGTATTATGCGTCTTTCTCTGAGACCGAGTTGCTTGTTTCATCATAACAGCAAAGGAAAATTATGGGGAGAATTAGATCGAATTCCTGAGCTAACAAGGTAAAAATCTGTCGTTTTGCCCCTGAACAAGGCAACTAACCCACTGTTCCTAGGTTGTCCATTGTAAATAAGAATTTGTTCTTAACTGACTTACCTAGTTAAATAAAGGTTAATTAAAAAAAATTAAGACAAAGGTTAGGTGAATTTACATGAAATGTTAAGTGAATTGGGTTTGGTTTAGAATAAGGGTTAGCTAAAATGCTACAGTTGTCCCCAACGCGACTCGAACACACAACCTTTGGATTGATAGACAGTCGTTGATTACACCTGCCCATCCTTCACGACCAACCACCCTACTTTTGTTTCTGTCTAAAGTAACAAAATCATTAGTACATCAGTATCCTACGTCTTGGAAGTGCTCAGAAATGTGTATAGTATGTTTTGTATAGCTCTGAGGCAATGCTACACACACACACACCCTCCTCACCCACATTTCCCCTATGCACCAGCAGCTAGGCCTGTGTCTCTTGCCCTGCCATCCAGACCATCAATGAACAGCCTTGCCTCTCTGAAGAAAAGCTCCACAAGCTCTACAATGCCCTCTACCTCCACCGCACAGAACTACAGCCCCTTACCAGGAGCATCAGCCAAGAGGTACATTACACAATCACTAACAGTCACCTGCAAACACAGAGAGGTACAGTATGATTACTAAACCTCTACTGTTACTCTAGCTAGATACATTTCAACAAATTAATCATACACTTGCTGTTGTCCCACTCTCTCTAACGCCCCCCCCCCCTTCTCCCTCAGTGGTGTGAAGAGTTCAGCAGGCAGTCTGAAGGACTGTACCTCTAAGACTCGGCCAGGCCCCCGACCTGGCCCCTCAGGCTCAACAGCGGCCCCCGGCAGTAAGAAAGGCGATAGGTAGGTTAGTAGGCATATACTGCACAGGAACTTAGACGTCTGTGTCAGTAAGAGGGAAGGGGTGTTTAAATGTGTTCTGAACATAGCCGCGGAAAGTAAGGGTGATGAAGGGGCTGTAGCATGCCCTGAAACAAATCACATTTTTGTTGGGATTTCTCACAACAGTAGTGCACTGTTTATAAGTCCTGCATTAGCGGCAGCCCCATGCCCAAACATCTTCCCGTGGCTATAACTGTTCTGTACTGAGTCTATAAGGCTATTACGTAGTTTCAAATACATCCCTAGAGCAGGAGTCACAACTCTGGTCCTTGAATGTCTGCTGGTTTCCATCCTTGTTCGTCAATCTGGTTTATATCTGTGTCTGGGTAACCTGGTGTAAAAACTAAAAGCATCAGAACTGTGGCCCTCGTGGACTGGAGTTGTCCATCCTTGTTCTAGACGAGCGTGAGATTGACAATAGATGTGATTGAGAATCATTTCCATGCTTGTGGGATGGGGCCTAACTTCTCCTTCCTCACTCTCTGCTTGCAGCAAAACCAAGGAGCCTGCAGCCAGTGTAGGTAAGACAATGATTTAATGTCTACTGTCCACTAGCAGGGAGCAGCACTAAGATGGACAACAGGGCTTGGGTAGAGTAATGGCCAGGTTTAATAAAAAAATAAAAAAATGATTTAACCTTTTATTTAAGGTTAATGAAATGGGAAACAAGCTGTTGGTTAGATTGATCCTACTGAAACATACCATTGATAAATGGCAGTGGTGGAAAAAGTACCCAAATGTAATACTTGAGTAAAAGTAAAGAGACCTTAATAGAAAATGACAGTCATTACTAAGTAAAAGTGAAAGTCACCCAGTAAAATATTACTTGAGTAAAAGTATTTGGTTTTAAATATACTTAAGTATCAAAAGTAAATGTAATTGCTAATATATACTTAAGTATTAAAAGTAAAAAATAATTTCAAATTCTTTATATTAAGTAAACCAGACAGCACAATTTTCTTGTTTTTTTATTTACGTATAGCCAGGGGAACACTCCAACAGTCAGACATAATTTACAAATGAAGCATTTGTGTTTAGTGAGTCCGCCAGATCAGAGTCAGTAGGGATGACCAGGGATGTTCTCTTGATAAGTGCATGAATTGGACCATTTTCCTCTCCTGCTAAGCATTGAAAATGTAATGTACTTATGGGTGTCAGGGGAAATGTATGGAGAAAAAGTACATTATTTTCTTTAGGAATGTAGTGAAGTAAAAGTTGAGAAAAATAAATATATAAATAGTAAAGTACAGATACCCCCCAAAACAACTTAAGTAGTACTTTAAAGTACTTTTACTTAAGTAATTTACACCACTGACAAATGGTTAGAGTGGCTACTATAACTCCCACATCGAGTGACCTGCTCTCTGTTTCTGTGTTTGTTTTCTACAGGGTCGAGGCGTGTGACGCACTGTAAAGGTAGGCCTCAGTCCAACCTCCTGGAATAACATTCTCAACCTCAACTGGATATGTCTTAGTCTAGCTCTCCTAGTAATGGCTTGAATGGAGTCAATGGAATGGTATCAAGCATATGGTTTCCTCCATGGTGTTGATACCATTCCATTGACTCCATTCCAGCCATTACTTTGAGATGTCTTCCCTCAGCGGCCTCCACTGAGTTCTACATACTATGACTGTTTTCTCCACCACCTGTTACTGATCCCATGCATTATCTATCTCAGAAGAGACAACGTCTGTCAAGTTTGTCAAGTTTATGGAATAATATCTACTAAAAGCTCAAATCTAATCTGTGGCAAATACATCTTCTGGTTTCTAAAGTACAAGTAAGCACTGTATTTGAACACTTGTTTTATCCTTGTCTCTCATTTTCTCACCATGCATCATCATGACTTCTCTTCCCTTCCCAATCCCTCTCCACGACACATCTACACCTTTTCCTCCCACCTCAACACTTCAACCCTTGACCACCTCCTCACACCCCAACACTTCACCAACTCAACCCCTCACCATCTGCTCACACTAACATACCTCACTTCGTCCCCTACTTTCACCCTCAACCTTTACCCCTCATTTCACCTCTTCACTTAGTGACTATGCAGATCTATCTGAGCCCCCAAACAAAAAGGACTGGGTCTTCTGAAGTGGACAAATCAGCCCCCACGGTCCCCAACTCCAGACCAACCAGAACCCCCACCTCCCCTCAGACCAAAGGAGTCCCCCCGACCTACGACCGGACCAAGCCCAAGACACGCAAAACACACCCTGCCTTCACCCTCCCCATGCAGAAAAGCACCAATCAGAATACATATTCTCCTCTGGACACGTTCAATTACAAAAGCCCCTTCAAATCACCAAGCCATTACTTCCAAATCTGTTACTAGGCAATAGAGTAGGCTATGAGGATGTAGAAGTTGCTCCTAAACACAGGTCTTGGGTCAGATATTGTTCTAATCCTCATAATGGTTAGGGTTGGGTAATCTAATCCTAGATCTGTAGTTAAGGGCAATTTATATTTGGGCTATTACAAGTGTAGGCCTGTAAGAGAAATCGGTTTTCCAGATATTTGAAAATGTATAGCAGTGAGGTATTTACTGTAGAAGTGGAGGTTGTCTTTAGTAATGTTTGAGATGGACTGATAGTTACAAAGTTTGGGTTTTGAGATTTTTGTTTGGCCAGAAAAGAGAATAGTGAGTTTATTTGATTGTTTTGTTGAATTTCCTAGCACCATCAGTGACCATAGTCCTCTTCACTTTGTTCTCTGTCATTTCTTACATATTTATGTCAACTTGAAGCCTCTATTTTTTTCTGCTGTTTCTTTCTGTCTTAATGTCTCATTTATGTTTTACATTTTAGTAATTTAGCAGACACTCATATCCAGTTTATTTTATTTTGTGGCTTTATGTCAGTAAAATATGGATGTATGAGTTTTCATTGAAATCTCCCTGACTTTGAGGGGGATGTACAGTATGAGTGAATTCTCTTATTCGATGTCTGTGTGTATCTCCGTCTCTGTTGACAGCCATTAATAAACATTTCAGTGATCACCTGCTTCGACTACTTTTTCTTTCTCCTTTCTCTTACAACACAAATGTTAAAAGTAATTTAGCAGACGCTCTCATCCAGAGCGACTTACAGGAGAAATTAGGGGTTAGTGCCTTGCTCAAGGGCACATTGTCAGATTTTTAACCTAGTCGGCTCAGGGATTCAAACCAGTGACCTTTCGGTTACTGGCCCAACACTCTTAACCGTTAGGCTACCTGGCGCCCCCTATGGCCTGCTGTAATAATAACAATGTAATAACAAATGATTACAAGATATGTCCATATCTTATCTTGTTTGGAGTTCTACTATGTGTGAGTGAATGTGTGTGTGTTTAGTACATAGTATCATAGTTCTGTTAGAAACCTCTATGGGGATGCATAGTGGGGCAGAAATCTCTGCCTTCGGCTCACAGAAACTGTTGGCCTCAGCGTACGTGAGCGTCAGAAGGCTAGATGAACTTAGTGTGTTGCCTTCACACTTGCAACATGGGGTTCAAGTGGGTAAGGGATGCTCTCTGCTGGCCAGAAGATAATTGGGGCCTCTGTTTCCTTTCCCAGACACTTCAAAGCCCCCATGCAATCTTTGTAATTGTATTTTTAAATCTTCACTGTATGTCTAATAAAACTACTTAATTTCCCTGAGCCTCCTTGGCCCTTGAAACGCTCAGTCTGATAGTATAGGCATTACGAAACAAAATAGAAAATATTTATATGCACAGACCTGATTGGCTGATAGGATGGTCTAGAGTCATTGGCCTATTATAAACAGATCACATTGTCAATGTCACGATGTGGGCCAAAAGTTCCCTTCCACCTGAACAGGCTGAAATTCCAGGCTCTTAAACAAAAAAGGCATTATCATAATTTTCATAATTTCTGTGTTATTTCGACCTCATAGTGTGGAAACATAATTTTAGAAAAAACTGTAAAATCACAATTTAATTGGAATGCCCCTTTAAGTTGGCTCAACTTCAAGGATATTTCTTCTTTAATGGTATCAGAAGAATATGTGGCTTGAAAATGAAGGCTAGACAGTGGAAGTGAATGTCTGTGACCACACCCACATCTTAGTTGGGTACAGATCATTCACACCTGCCATCTTGCAGGCTATGTTCAATGATTCTGTCGATGTCCCATTGATGTTATGTCCTTGGCCCTGTACTTTGTCTGCATGCAGGTCAGAAGATCTTAGTCCTGTAAAATAAAGGTTAAATTAATAAATAAAATAAAAACAGGTTTCAGGTGTCCTAACCCAAAACCTAGCCTACAAAAGTGCAATAACTTTTGACCTTACAATCCCATCTGTTTTACCTGCCGAGGGGAACCGGCAAACCGCTGACCATCACACCTGTAGTGTAGCCAACTACGATGGGTTCAACAAGGATGGATATCACATGGACATCCAATTCCTCTCATCATGGATTTAAGTAGGCCTACTACTGTCTTTCATTAAGTGATAGACATGTTACATTATTACCTGGTGGTGTTGTCAGGGTCACAGGCTTAGTGGTCACACTTCAAAAAAGAAACCTGAGTTTGAACCCGACGACCATTGAATATCATTGGTTTGGAGAGGAAACAGAAGGGTGGTATAGATTTAGCCTACAGCAGCCCCCCCCCCCATATCCCTCCCTTCCGTTCTCCCTCCTGCACGTCCACTCTCCGTGTGCTGGACGAAGGGAAGATGGCACCCCAGAAGCCGCTGTCAGCCGCACAGACCGGTCTCTCGCCAGGACAGTTCTCCGTAGTGTTCTGAAATGGCACCGAAAACACTGGCAGGACCTCGAAAGGGACTGGTTAGAGATTCACTTTAAAAGAGACTAAAACTGTGGCATCGTTTTGTGGCATTTACCCCACCCTGTCGCCTTTCTAGCGTCTGCCTTGCTCTGCATATCGCCGGCAGGCTTCGTAGCATTGGCGTAGCCTAGGCTATAGCTAGATAATACATATTATAATATTAACATCGACTATATTCTGGACTGAGAGAATCGTCCAGAAAGGGTGACATATTGAATACAGGTCATTCTTCATTTATCATTACGGTGGAGAGAAGAAGATGAGGTAAGCAAAGCATGCTCTGGCTTTTTGATACAGCCCGTTCGCGTTATTAATGCACAATGAACGACACACACACAGACTGCTGCTGCTACTGCAAGACTGGATGAGATTCGAGGACGGATTTTATGGGATTGTAAGGGATCGAGTCGGATAAACCGAAAATATCAAATTAATAGTATAACATTTTATTCGTGCTGTCGAGGACGCAATTAGCAAATATGCCGCTCTTAAAGCCAGGCTTTTATTACAGTCAAATGTTGTTTTTAGGATGACCGGCGACTCTACCTTTATTTGAGCCTATGATGTGGGGCTGTGAATTCTCCATGTGAATAGGGGAAAAGGAATCTGCTTCAGTGTCAAAAAGCAACGAGCATGGCCATAGACACAGGGGAGAAAGCATTGATTAAACACACAAGCAGCAAACGTCTCAACCCAGCTCTTGCTCGTGCTCCCATACAATCTCTGTGATGTGTCACCAACACCGAGGGAGTAGTCTGCAGATGGATCTGTTGTCATAGAAACCAGACTACACGTGCGTCATGTGTAACATGGTTATGAGTGGTGGCTCTAATATAGAAATATAATTCAATCCATTCTAATTCTATTCTGGGTTATAAATGGTTCAGAATGCCATGAAATTGGAATTTTGATTCTATGGTTTTGATTCTATGGGCCTTTTTGGATTGTAGTGCACACATTAACTCATAACTCATAGGATTTCTCATCACCAAAAATAACCTACAAATGTAATTTTATCAGGCCATCAGATTCGGCATCATGCTCAGGTGAACACACATACAAGACACACAGACCGAGGTTAACTGGTCTGTGATCAGTGTTTACTTCCAATAGAGGGAATGCTTTCCCCTCTGTGTCTTGTGTTGATTGTGGTCTCCGTTTGGTGACCAGCAGCTCCTACTGGTTCAAAAGAATTGACCATGTTCCAGTACTTTCTCACTGAGCAAGTTCCAATATTATCTCACTGAGCCAGTTCCAATATTATCTCACTGAGCCAGTTCCAGTATTATCTCACTGAGCCAGTTCCAGTATTATCTCACTGAGCCAGTTCCAGTATTATCTCACTGAGCCAGTTCCAGTATTATCTCACTGAGCCAGTTCCAGTATTATCTCACTGAGACAGTTCCAGTACTTTCTCACTGAGTATTCCATATTATCTCACTGAGCCAGTTCCAGTATTATCTCACTGAGCCAGTTCCAGTATTATCTCACTGAGCCAGTTCCAGTTCCTCACTGAGCCAGTTATCTCACTGAGCCAGTTCCAGTATTATCTCACTGAGCCAGTTCCAGTATTATCTCACTGAGCCAGTTCCAGTATTATCTCACTGAGCCAGTTCCAGTATTATCTCACTGAGCCAGTTCCAGTATTATCTCACTGAGCCAGTTCCAGTATTATCTCACTGAGCCAGTTCCAGTATTATCTCACTGAGCCAGTTCCAGTATTATCTCACAGAGCCTCTAGTATTATCTCACTGAGCCAGTTCCAGTATTATCTCACTGAGCCAGTTCCAGTATTATCTCACTGAGCCAGTTCCAGTAGAGCCTAGTATTATCTCACTGAGCCAGTTCCAGTATTATCTCACTGAGCCAGTTCCAGTATTATCTCACTGAGCCTCTAGTATTATCTCACTGAGCCAGTTCCAGTATTATCTCACTGAGCCTTCCAGTATTATCTCACTGAGCCAGTTCCAGTATTATCTCACTGAGCCAGTTCCAGTATTATCTCACTGAGCCAGTTCCAGTATTATCTCACTGAGCCAGTTCCAGTATTATCTCACTGAGCCTCTAGTATTATCTCACTGAGCCAGTTCATCAGGCCATCAGATTCTGCATCATGCTCAGGTGAACACACATACAAGACACACAGACCGAGGTTAACTGGTCTGTGATCAGTGTTTACTTCCAATAGAGGGAATGCTTTCCCTCTGTGTCTTGTGTTGATTGTGGTCTCCGTTTGGTGACCAGCAGCTCCTACTGGTTCAAAAGAATTGACCATGTTCCAGTACTTTCTCACTGAGCAAGTTCCAATATTATCTCACTGAGCCAGTTCCAATATTATCTCACTGAGCCAGTTCCAGTATTATCTCACTGAGCCAGTTCCAGTATTATCTCACTGAGCCAGTTCCAGTAAAATCTCACTGAGCCAGTTCCAGTATTATCTCACTGAGCCAGTTCCAGTATTATCTCACTGAGACCAGTTCCAGTATTTCTCACTGAGCCAAGTTCCAATATTATCTCACTGAGCCAGTTCCAGTATTATCTCACTGAGCCAGTTCCAGTATTATCTCACTGAGCCAGTTCCAGTATTTCTCACTGAGCATTCCATGCTCACTGGCCAGTGAATCTCACTGAGCCAGTTCCAGTATTATCTCACTGAGCCAGTTCCAGATCAGTATTATCTCACTGAGCCAGTTCCAGCTCCTACTGGTTCAAAATCTCACTGAGCCAGTTCCAGTATTATCTCACTGAGCCAGTTCCAGTATTATCTCACTGAGACAGTTCCAGTACTTTCTCACTGAGCAAGTTCCAATATTATCTCACTGAGCCAGTTCCAGTATTATCTCACTGAGCCAGTTCCAGTATTATCTCACTGAGCCAGTTCCAGTATTATCTCACTGAGCCAGTTCCAGTATTATCTCACTGAGCCAGTTCCAGTATTATCTCACTGAGCCAGTTCCAGTATTATCTCACTGAGCCAGTTCCAGTATTATCTCACTGAGCCAGTTCCAGTATTATCTCACTGAGCCAGTTCCAGTATTATCTCACTGAGCCAGTTCCAGTATTATCTCACTGAGCCAGTTCCAGTATTATCTCACAGAGCCAGTCTAGTATTATCTCACTGAGCCAGTTACAGTATTATCTCACTGAGCCAGTTCCAGTATTATCTCACTGAGCCAGTTCCAGTATTATCTCACAGAGCCTCTAGTATTATCTTACTGAGCCAGTTCCAGTATTATCTCACTGAGCCAGTTCCAGTATTATCTCACTGAGCCTCTAGTATTATCTCACTGAGCCAGTTCCAGTATTATCTCACTGAGCCAGTTCCAGTATTATCTCACTGAGCCTCTAGTATTATCTCACTGAGCCAGTTCCAGTATTATCTCACTGAGCCAGTTCCAGTATTATCTCACTGAGCCAGTTCCAGTATTATCTCTCACTGAGCAAGTTCCAATATTATCTCACTGAGCCAGTTCCAGTATTATCTCACTGAGCCTCTAGTATTATCTCACTGAGCCAGTTCATCAGGCCATCAGATTCTGCATCATGCTCAGGTGAACACACATACAAGACACACAGACCGAGGTTAACTGGTCTGTGATCAGTGTTTACTTCCAATAGAGGGAATGCTTTCCCCTCTGTGTCTTGTGTTGATTGTGGTCTCCGTTTGGTGACCAGCAGCTCCTACTGGTTCAAAAGAATTGACCATGTTCCAGTACTTTCTCACTGAGCAAGTTCCAATATTATCTCACTGAGCCAGTTCCAATATTATCTCACTGAGCCAGTTCCAGTATTATCTCACTGAGCCAGTTCCAGTATTATCTCACTGAGCCAGTTCCAGTAAAATCTCACTGAGCCAGTTCCAGTATTATCTCACTGAGCCAGTTCCAGTATTATCTCACTGAGACAGTTCCAGTATTATCTCACTGAGCCAGTTCCAGTATTATCTCACTGAGCCAGTTCCAGTATTATCTCACTGAGCCAGTTCCAGTATTATCTCACTGAGCCAGTTCCAGTATTATCTCACTGAGCCAGTTCCAGTACTTTCTCACTGAGTAAGTTCCAGTATTATCTCACTGAGCCAGTTCCAGTATTATCTCACTGAGCCAGTTCCAGTATTATCTCACTGAGCCAGTTCCAGTATTATCTCACTGAGCCAGTTCCAGTACTTTCTCACTGAGCAAGTTCCAATATTATCTCACTGAGCCAGTTCCAGTATTATCTCACTGAGCCAGTTCCAGTATTATCTCACTGAGCCAGTTCCAGTATTATCTCACTGAGCCAGTTCCAGTATTATCTCACTGAGCCAGTTCCAGTATTATCTCACTGAGCCAGTTCCAGTATTATCTCACTGAGCCAGTTCCAGTATTATCTCACAGAGCCTCTAGTATTATCTCACTGAGCCAGTTCCAGTATTATCTCACTGAGCCAGTTCCAGTATTATCTCACTGAGCCACAGTATTATCTCACTGAGCCTCTAGTATTATCTTACTGAGCCAGTTCCAGTATTATCTCACTGAGCCAGTTCCAGTATTATCTCACTGAGCCTCTAGTATTATCTCACTGAGCCAGTTCCAGTATTATCTCACTGAGCCAGTTCCAGTATTATCTCACTGAGCCTCTAGTATTATCTCACTGAGCCAGTTCCAGTATTATCTCACTGAGCAAGTTCCAATATTATCTCACTGAGCCTCTAGTATTATCTCACTGAGCCAGTTCATCAGGCCATCAGATTCTGCATCATGCTCAGGTGAACACACATACAAGACACACAGACCGAGGTTAACTGGTCTGTGATCAGTGTTTACTTCCAATAGAGGGAATGCTTTCCCCTCTGTGTCTTGTGTTGATTGTGGTCTCCGTTTGGTGACCAGCAGCTCCTACTGGTTCAAAAGAATTGACCATGTTCCAGTACTTTCTCACTGAGCAAGTTCCAATATTATCTCACTGAGCTAGTTCCAATATTATCTCACTGAGCCAGTTCCAGTATTATCTCACTGAGCCAGTTCCAGTATTATCTCACTGAGCCAGTTCCAGTAAAATCTCACCGAGCCAGTTCCAGTATTATCTCACTGAGCCAGTTCCAGTATTATCTCACTGAGACAGTTCCAGTACTTTCTCACTGAGCAAGTTCCAATATTATCTCACTGAGCCAGTTCCAGTATTATCTCACTGAGCAAGTTCCAGTATTATCTCACTGAGCCAGTTCCAGTATTATCTCACTGAGCCAGTTCCAGTACTTTCTCACTGAGCAAGTTCCAATATTATCTCACTGAGCCAGTTCCAGTATTATCTCACTGAGCCAGTTCCAGTATTATCTCACTGAGCCAGTTCCAGTATTATCTCACTGAGCCAGTTCCAGTAAAATCTCACTGAGCCAGTTCCAGTATTATCTCACTGAGCCAGTTCCAGTATTATCTCACTGAGACAGTTCCAGTATTATCTCACTGAGCCAGTTCCAGTATTATCTCACTGAGCCAGTTCCAGTATTATCTCACTGAGCCAGTTCCAGTATTATCTCACTGAGCCAGTTCCAGTATTATCTCACTGAGCCAGTTCCAGTACTTTCTCACTGAGTAAGTTCCAATATTATCTCACTGAGCCAGTTCCAGTATTATCTCACTGAGCCAGTTCCAGTATTATCTCACTGAGCCAGTTCCAGTATTATCTCACTGAGCCAGTTCCAGTACTTTCTCACTGAGCAAGTTCCAATATTATCTCACTGAGCCAGTTCCAGTATTATCTCACTGAGCCAGTTCCAGTATTATCTCACTGAGCCAGTTCCATATTATCTCACTGAGCCAGTTCCAGTATTATCTCACTGAGCCAGTTCCAGTATTATCTCACTGAGCCAGTTCCAGTATTATCTCACTGAGCCAGTTTATCTCAGTATTATCTCACCAGAGCCTCTAGTATTATCTCACTGAGCCAGTTCCAGTATTATCTCACTGAGCCAGTTCCAGTATTATCTCACTGAGCCAGTTCCAGTATTATCTCACAGAGCCAGTTCTAGTATTATCTTACTGAGCCAGTTCCAGTATTATCTCACTGAGCCAGTTCCAGTATTATCTCACTGAGCCTTCCAGTATTATCTCACTGAGCCAGTTCCAGTATTATCTCACTGAGCCAGTTCCAGTATTATCTCACTGAGCCTTCCAGTATTATCTCACTGAGCCAGTTCCAGTATTATCTCACTGAGCAAGTTCCAATATTATCTCACTGAGCCTCTAGTATTATCTCACTGAGCCAGTTCATCAGGCCATCAGATTCTGCATCATGCTCAGGTGAACACACACAAGACACACAGACCGAGGTTAACTGGTCTGTGATCAGTGTTTACTTCCAATGAGGGAATGCTTTCCCCTCTGTGTCTTGTGTTGATTGTGGTCTCCGTTTGGTGACCAGCAGCTCCTACTGGTTCAAAAGAATTGACCATGTTCCAGTACTTTCTCACTGAGCAAGTTCCAATATTATCTCACTGAGCCAGTTCCAATATTATCTCACTGAGCCAGTTCCAGTATTATCTCACTGAGCCAGTTCCAGTATTATCTCACTGAGCCAGTTCCAGTAAAATCTCACTGAGCCAGTTCCAGTATTATCTCACTGAGCCAGTTCCAGTATTATCTCACTGAGACAGTTCCAGTACTTTCTCACTGAGCAAGTTCCAATATTATCTCACTGAGCCAGTTCCAGTATTATCTCACTGAGCCAGTTCCAGTATTATCTCACTGAGACAGTTCCAGTACTTTCTCACTGAGCCAGATCCAGTACTTTCTCACTGAGCAAGTTCCAATATTATCTCACTGAGCCAGTTCCAGTATTATCTCACTGAGCCAGTTCCAGTATTATCTCACTGAGCCAGTTCCAGTATTATCTCACTGAGCCAGTTCCAGTATTATCTCACTGAGCCAGTTCCAGTATTATCTCACTGAGCCTCTAGTATTATCTCACTGAGCCAGTTCCAGTATTATCTCACTGAGCCAGTTCCAGTATTATCTCACTGAGCCAGTTCCAGTATTATCTCACTGAGCCAGTTCCAGTATTATCTCACTCTCAGTATTATCTGAGCCAGTCTAGTATTATCTCACTGAGCCAGTTCCAGTATTATCTCACTGAGCCAGTTCCAGTATTATCTCACTGAGCCAGTTCCAGTATTATCTCACTGAGCCAGTTCCAGTATTATCTCACTGAGCCAGTTCCAGTATTATCTCACTGAGCCAGTTCCAGTATTATCTCACTGAGCCAGTTCCAGTATCTCACTGTATTATCTCACTGAGCCAGTTCCAGTATTATCTCACTGAGCCAGTTCCAGTATTATCTCACTGAGCCAGTTCCAGTATTATCTCACAGAGCCTCTAGTATTATCTCACTGAGCCAGTTCCAGTATTATCTCACTGAGCCAGTTCCAGTATTATCTCACTGAGCCAGTTCCAGTATTATCTCACAGAGCCTCTAGTATTATCTTACTGAGCCAGTTCCAGTATTATCTCACTGAGCCAGTTCCAGTATTATCTCACTGAGCCTCTAGTATTATCTCACTGAGCCAGTTCCAGTATTATCTCACTGAGCCAGTTCCAGTATTATCTCACTGAGCCTCTAGTATTATCTCACTGAGCCAGTTCCAGTATTATCTCACTGAGCAAGTTCCAATATTATCTCACTGAGCCTCTAGTATTATCTCACTGAGCCAGTTCATCAGGCCATCAGATTCTGCATCATGCTCAGGTGAACACACATACAAGACACACAGACCGAGGTTAACTGGTCTGTGATCAGTGTTTACTTCCAATAGAGGGAATGCTTTCCCCTCTGTGTCTTGTTTGATTGTGGTCTCCGTTTGGTGACCAGCAGCTCCTACTGGTTCAAAAGAATTTACCATGTTCCAGTACTTTCTCACTGAGCAAGTTCCAATATTATCTCACTGAGCTAGTTCCAATATTATCTCACTGAGCCAGTTCCAGTATTATCTCACTGAGCCAGTTCCAGTATTATCTCACTGAGCCAGTTCCAGTAAAATCTCACCGAGCCAGTTCCAGTATTATCTCACTGAGCCAGTTCCAGTATTATCTCACTGAGACAGTTCCAGTACTTTCTCACTGAGCAAGTTCCAATATTATCTCACTGAGCCAGTTCCAGTATTATCTCACTGAGCAAGTTCCAGTATTATCTCACTGAGCCAGTTCCAGTATTATCTCACTGAGCCAGATCCAGTACTTTCTCACTGAGCAAGTTCCAATATTATCTCACTGAGCCAGTTCCAGTATTATCTCACTGAGCCAGTTCCAGTATTATCTCACTGAGCCAGTTCCAGTATTATCTCACTGAGCCAGTTCCAGTATTATCTCACTGAGCCAGTTCCAGTATTATCTCACAGAGCCTTCCAGTATTATCTCACTGAGCCAGTTCCAGTATTATCTCACTGAGCCAGTTCCAGTATTATCTCACTGAGCCAGTTCCAGTATTATCTCACTGAGCCAGGTCCAGTATTATCTCACTGAGCCTCTAGTATTATCTCACTGAGCCAGTTCCAGTAATATCTCACTGAGCCAGTTCCAGTATTATCTCACTGAGCCAGTTCCAGTATTATCTCACTGAGCCTCTAGTATTATCTCACTGAGCCAGTTCCAGTATTATCTCACTGAGCCAGTTCCAGTATTATCTCACTGAGCCAGTTCCAGTATTATCTCACTGAGCCTCTAGTATTATCTCACTGAGCCAGTTCCAGTATTATCTCACTGAGCCAGTTCCAGTATTATCTCACTGAGCCAGTTCCAGTATTATCTCACAGAGCCTCTAGTATTATCTCACTGAGCCAGTTCCAGTATTATCTCACTGAGCCAGTTCCAGTATTATCTCACTGAGCCAGTTCCAGTATTATCTCACAGAGCCTCTAGTATTATCTTACTGAGCCAGTTCCAGTATTATCTCACTGAGCCAGTTCCAGTATTATCTCACTGAGCCTCTAGTATTATCTCACTGAGCCAGTTCCAGTATTATCTCACTGAGCCAGTTCCAGTATTATCTCACTGAGCCTCTAGTATTATCTCACTGAGCCAGTTCCAGTATTATCTCACTGAGCAAGTTCCAATATTATCTCACTGAGCCTCTAGTATTATCTCACTGAGCCAGTTCATCAGGCCATCAGATTCTGCATCATGCTCAGGTGAACACACATACAAGACACACAGACCGAGGTTAACTGGTCTGTGATCAGTGTTTACTTCAATAGAGGGAATGCTTTCCCCTCTGTGTCTTGTGTTGATTGTGGTCTCCGTTTGGTGACCAGCAGCTCCTACTGGTTCAAAAGAATTGACCATGTTCCAGTACTTTCTCACTGAGCAAGTTCCAGTATTATCTCACTGAGCTAGTTCCAGTATTATCTCACTGAGCCAGTTCCAGTATTATCTCACTGAGCCAGTTCCAGTATTATCTCACTGAGCCAGTTCCAGTAAAATCTCACTGAGCCAGTTCCAGTATTATCTCACTGAGCCAGTTCCAGTATTATCTCAGTGATCTCACTGAGCCAGTTCCAGTACTTTCTCACTGAGCCAGTTCCAATATTATCTCACTGAGCCAGTTCCAGTATTATCTCACTGAGCAAGTTCCAGTATTATCTCACTGAGCCAGTTCCAGTATTATCTCACTGAGCCAGATCCAGTACTTTCTCACTGAGCAAGTTCCAATATTATCTCACTGAGCCAGTTCCAGTATTATCTCACTGAGCCAGTTCCAGTATTATCTCACTGAGCCAGTTCCAGTATTATCTCACTGAGCCAGTTCCAGTATTATCTCACTGAGCCAGTTCCAGTATTATCTCACAGAGCCTCTAGTATTATCTCACTGAGCCAGTTCCAGTATTATCTCACTGAGCCAGTTCCAGTATTATCTCACTGAGCCAGTTCCAGTATTATCTCACTGAGCCAGGTCCAGTATTATCTCACTGAGCCTCTAGTATTATCTCACTGAGCCAGTTCCAGTAATATCTCACTGAGCCAGTTCCAGTATTATCTCACTGAGCCAGTTCCAGTATTATCTCACTGAGCCTCTAGTATTATCTCACTGAGCCAGTTCCAGTATTATCTCACCGAGCCAGTTCCAGTATTATCTCACTGAGCCAGTTCCAGTATTATCTCACTGAGCCTCTAGTATTATCTCACTGAGCCAGTTCCAGTATTATCTCACTGAGCCAGTTCCAGTATTATCTCACTGAGCCTCTAGTATTATCTCACTGAGCCTCTAGTATCATCTCACTGAGCCAGTTCCAGTATTATCTCAGTGAGCCAGTTCCAGTATTATCTCACTGAGCCAGTTCCAGTATTATCTCACTGAGCCAGTTCCAGTATTATCTCACTGAGCCATTTCCAGTATTATCTCACTGAGCCTCCAGTATTATCTCACTGAGACAGTTCCAGTATTATCTCACTGAGCCAGTTCCAGTACTTTCTCACTGAGCCAGGTCCAGTATTATCTCACTGAGCCTCTAGTATTATCTCACTGAGCCAGTTCCAGTAATATCTCACTGAGCCAGTTCCAGTATTATCTCACTGAGCTCCAGTATTATCTCACTGAGCCAGTTCCAGTATTATCTCACTGAGCCAGTTCCAGTATTATCTCACTGAGCCAGTTCCAGTATTATCTCACTGAGCCAGTTCCAGTATTATCTCACTGAGCCAGTTCCAGTATTATCTCACTGAGCCTCTAGTATTATCTCACTGAGCCAGTTCCAGTATTATCTCACTGAGCCAGTTCCAGTATTATCTCACTGAGCCTCTAGTATTATCTCACTGAGCCAGTTCTAGTATTATCTCACTGAGCCAGTTCCAGTATTATCTCAGTGAGCCAGTTCCAGTATTATCTCACTGAGCCAGTTCCAGTATTATCTCACTGAGCCAGTTCTAGTATTATCTCACTGAGCCATTTCCAGTATTATCTCACTGAGCCTCCAGTATTATCTCACTGAGACAGTTCCAGTATTATCTCACTGAGCCAGGTCCAGTATTATCTCACTGAGCCTCTAGTATTATCTCACTGAGCCAGTTCCAGTAATATCTCACTGAGCCAGTTCCAGTATTATCTCACTGAGCCAGTTCCAGTATTATCTCACTGAGCCTCTAGTATTATCTCACTGAGCCAGTTCCAGTATTATCTCACCAAGCCAGTTCCAGTATTATCTCACTGAGCCAGTTCCAGTATTATCTCACTGAGCCAGTTCCAGTATTATCTCACTGAGCCATTTCCAGTATTATCTCACTGAGCCAGTTCCAGTATTATCTCACTGAGCCAGTTCCAGTATTATCTCACTGAGCCAGTTCCAGTATTATCTCACTGCGTCAGTTCCAGTATTATCTCACTGAGCCAGTTCCAGTATTATCTCACTGAGCCTTACCCAGAACTCAGTTGTTCTATCAAATCTCACGCCGAACACAGCCATACTAAACCAATAGGGACAGTTCTGCCTGCGAATCAGATCACCAACCCAATCAGAACTGGCCAATCCACCAAGGTTTTACTGTCGCTCTGTGGTGACTGCCAGCCTTTGGCACAGGTCTGCTGCAGGCAGAGGAACCCCAGGTTGAGGCTAATTGTCGTTGGCAGTGTTTGGGCAGTCAGTCTCTCTCTTTCTGTGTGTGTGTGTGTGTGTGTGTGCGTGTGTGTGTCTAGGCTGTATCTCCCAAGGTCAGAGTGGGAGTGTGCCAAGAATGCCCACAGCCAGACAGTGCCCTCTATCTATGCCCACAGGGCAGTATTCCCTGTTCCCTCCTCACCTCTCCTTCTGTCTCCCCTTCTTTCACCTAGGCCTCCAGCCTACTCTTTCCCCCTCCATTATCACACTGCTCCCTCATCCCCATCTCCACCCCTTTCTCCCATGCACCCTGTCTCTCCTTTACCCTCTCCCCTTCCCTGCCACCCTGGCATTGAGCATAGCATATACCCTACCTAAGACACTTTTCATCAACTGTTTTTGTATGCTCGAACCCTGTAGGCTTACTGTGCCATGAGCTGACCCTAACAAACTGACTGACTTCAATGGTTATATAATGTCTGTGACCGTCATATACAGTATGTCTGGCTGGGGATGTAAACTCATGTAGCCTACACTGTTATAGAGCTGTACAGTAGGTGGCAACATTGACTGTGGCTCAACCATTCTTAATCTGTAGTAATGTGTTTGGGTGTTTTAGGGTGTGAGTGTGTGTTCGCGTGGTTGTTTGCGCGTGTCAGTGTGCAAGCTCTTGATTGATTGTGTCTGTGTGTGTTTGTGTATTGTGACAAATGTTCAACACGTGACCCTCTCCATGCTATGTGTGTAGGCCAGTAAGTGATTGTTGGTCTCTCTAACAGTGACTTAAATGGCCATTGATTTTAACCAGATGAAGTAATCTCTACAGGTCAAACATACATTAGTCAAGGTTACAGACTCAGAACTTCACTGGTTGCATCACAATTACCACCCTATTCCCTATAAAGTGCACTACATAGGGAATAGGGTGCCATTTGGAATGTAGACACTGTTTCCATTCAGAGTTAACCTACAGTATACTGGACTAAAAGCTTTTCTCACTGTTGGTTCACACACACTGACCTGCATTCAGTCACATTCATGGTGAATTTCACATCACTAATATAGTTTTTTTTTATCCGACTAACCCCAAGTGTATGGGGTTTTGCTTAAATGGAACAAATACATTAATTATCTGAATTAAACTTCCCACAGGGTGTGTTGAGGGGGTGGGGTGATTATATTAAAATAAGGCATGATAATATTTAAGTCTGTGCCCCAGTCATGCAACCTGGTCTCAGAGAATTTCGTATTATTCAGTATATGAATCCGAGACTGTCACGCCCTGGTCAAAGTATTTTGTGTTTATCTTTATTTATTTGGTCAGGCCAGGGTGTGGCATGGGTTTGTTGTATGTGGTGTATATGTATTGGGATTGTAGCTAGTGGGGTGTTCTAGTTAAGTCTATGGCTGTCTGAAGTGGTTCTCAATCAGAGGCAGGTGTTTATCGTTGTCTCTGATTGGGAACCATATTTAGGCAGCCATATTCTTTGAGTTTGTCGTGGGTGATTGTCCTTAGTGTCCTTGTTCCTGGTTTTGTTAGTTTACACAAGATTAGGCTGTTTCGGTTTTCGTTTCGTTCGTTACGTTTATTGTTTTGTAGTGTTTGTATTTAGATCGCAATCTACACGCTGCATTTTGGTCCGACTCTCCTTCACACCTAGAAAACCGTTACAGAATCACCCACCACAACCGGACCAAGCAGCGTGTCAACAGGCAGGAGCCGCAGGAGAGGCAACAGAGGCAGCAGCAGCAGGAGCAGCAGCAACTACAGTGGGAGAGGCTGCACTACTTGGAGAAATGGACTTGGGAGGAGATTCTAGACGGGAAAGAACCCTGGGAACAGCCTGGAGATTATTGTCGCCCCAAAGCCGAGCTGGAGGCAGCAAAAGCAGAGAGGCGGCATTATGAGGAGCTAGCACGGCAGAGCGGATGGAAGCCCGAGAATCAGCCCCAAAAATGTATTGGGGGGGGGCTCACAGGGAGTATGGCTATGCCAGGTAGGAGATCGGCGCAAACTCCCTGTGCTTACCGGGCAGGCACCGTGTTATGCAGTGGTGCGCACAGTGTCCCCAGTGCGGGTGCATAGCCCGGTGCGGTATATTCCAGCTCCTCGTATCGGCCGGGCTAGAGTGGGCATCGAGCCACGTAAGGTTGGGCAGGCTCGGTGCTCAAGAGCTCCAGTGCGCCTGCACGGTCCGGTCTATCCAGTACCACCTCCACACCCCAGCCCTCCGGTAGCAGCTCCCCGCACCAGGCTTCCTGTGCGTGTCCTAGGTCCAGTACCACCAGTACCAGCACCACGCATCAGGCCTACAGTGCGCCTCGCCTCTCCTGCGCTGTCGGAGTCTCCCGCCTCTCCAGCGCTGTCGGAGCCTTTCTCCTCTCCTGCGCTGCCGGAGTCTCCCGCCTGTTCAGCGCAGCTAGAGCCTTCTTCCTCTACAGCGCTGCTGGAGTCTCCTGCCTGTTCAGCGCAGCCAGAGCTGCCAGCCTGCATGGAGCAGCCAGAGCTGTCGGTCTGCATGAAGCAGCCAGAGATGTCAGTCTGCATGGAGCAGCCAGAGCTGCCAGTCTGCAAGGAGCTGCCAGTCTGCACGGAGCTGCCAGTCTGCACGGAGCTGCCAGTCTGCACGGAGCTGCCAGTCTGCAAGGAGCTGCCAGTCTGCACGGAGCTGTCAGTCTGCAAGGAGCTGTCAGTCTGTAAGAAGCCGCCAGAGCTGTCAGCCTACATGGAGCAGCCAGAGCCGCCAGTCAGCGTGGAGCAGCCAGAGCCGCCAGTCAGCATGGAGCAGCCAGATCTTTCAGTCTGCCAGGATCTGCCAGTCAGCCAGACTCTTCCAGATCTGCCAGTCAGCCAGACTCTTCCAGATCTGCCAGTCAGCCAGACTCTTCCAGATCTGCCAGTCAGCCAGACTCTTCCAGATCTGCCAGTCAGCCAGACTCTTCCAGATCTGCCAGTCAGCCAGACTCTTCCAGGTCAGCCGGGATCTTCCAGATCCGCCAGTCGGCCGGGATCCGCCAGTCGGCCGGGATCCGCCAGTCGGCCGGGATCCGCCAGTCGGCCAGGATCCGCCAGTCGGCCAGATCTGCCAGTCAGCCAGGATCTGCCAAAGCCACCAGCCAGCCAGGATCTGGTAGATCCATCAACCTGCCTGAGCTTCCTCTCACTTCTGAGCTTCCTCTCACTCCCGAGCTTCCTCTCACTCCCGAGCTTCCTCTCACTCCCGAGCTTCCCCTCACTCCCGATCTGCTCCTCAGTCCAGTGGGGTTCTGGGTGAGGACTACTAGGCCATGGTCGGCGGTGAGGGTGGACTATCCAAGGACGCGAGGAGAGGGGACTAAGACATTGATTGAGTGGGGTCCACGTCCCGTGCCGGAGCCGCCACCATGGACAGACGCCCACCCGGACCCTCCCTATTGTTTTGAGGTGCGTTCGGGGTTCTGTCACGCCCTGGTCGAAGTATTTTGTGTTTATCTTTATTTATTTGGTCAGGCCAGGGTGTGGCATGGGTTTGTTGTATGTGGTGTATATGTATTGGGATTGTAGCTAGTGGGGTGTTCTAGTTAAGTCTATGGCTGTCTGAAGTGGTTCTCAATCAGAGGCAGGTGTTTATCGTTGTCTCTGATTGGGAACCATATTTAGGCAGCCATATTCTTTGAGTTTGTCGTGGGTGATTGTCCTTAGTGTCCTTGTTTTTGTTAGTTTACACAAGATTAGGCTGTTTCGGTTTTCGTTTCGTTCGTTACGTTTATTGTTTTTTAGTGTTTGTATTTAGATTCGTGTTACGTTTGTTCATTAAACATGGATCGCAATCTACACGCTGCATTTTGGTCCGACTCTCCTTCACACCTAGAAAACCGTTACAGAGACACTCCATTTAGTAGATGTTACGTTTTGTATGGTATGTATTAATTTGTGGATGTCCATCCCCCATTTCGTAAAATATGTTACGAATTACAATTCATATTATACATTACGAATTTGCAAAACATATGATATGTTACAAATTCTAACTAGGTGGCTAACGTATGCTAGCTGGCTAACTCATGCTAGCTGGCTAATGTTAGCTAGGCTAGGGGTTAGGATTAGGGGTTAGTGTTAAAGTTAGGGTTAAGTTTAAGTTTAGGAGTTAGGTTAAAGTGTTAGGGTTAGGTGAAGGGTTAGCTAAAAGGGTTAAGGAAAGGGTAGCTAACATGCTACGTACAGTCGTGGCCAAAAGTTTTGAGAATGACACAAATATTAAATTCCACAAAGTTTGCTGCTTCAGTGTCTTTAGATATTTTTGTCAGATGTTACTATGGAATACTGAAGTATAATTACAAGCATTTCATAAGTGTCAAAGGCTTTTAATGACAATTACATGAAGTTGATGCAAATAGTCAATATTTGCAGTGTTGACCCTTCTTTTTCAAGACCTCTGCAATCCGCCCTGGCATGCTGTCAATTAACTTCTGGGCCACATCCTGACTGATGGCAGCCCATTCTTGCATAATCAATGCTTGGAATTTGTCAGAATTTGTGGGTTTTTGTTTGTCCACCCGCCTCTTGAGGTTTGACCACAAGCTCTCAATGGGTTAAAGGTCTGGGGAGTTTCCTGGCCATGGACCCAAAATATTGATGTTTTGTTCCCCGAGCCACTTAGTTATCACTTTTGCCTTATGGAAAGGTGCTCCATCATGCTGGAAAAGGCATTGTTCGTCACAACTGTTCCTGGATGGTTGGGAGAAGTTGCTCACGGAGGATGTGTTGGTACCATTCTTTATTCATGGCTGTGTTCTTAGGCAAAATTGTGAGTGAGCCCACTCCCTTGGCTGAGAAGCAACCCCACACATGAATGGTCTCAGGATGCTTTACTGTTGGCATGACACAGGACTGATGGTAGCGCTCACCTTGTCTTCTCCAGACAAGCTTTTTTCCGGATGCCCCAAACATATCATACTAAATAAACTTGATTGGATTTACGTACAGAATAATACGAAATTCTCCGTGACCAGATTGAGGCATGTTATTACATGTTAAGTTTATTAGCAGTTTATCAGTTATAGTAATAATATTATGTGTATTAAGGTGAGATGTGAACGTGTTGAAGAAGGTGGCTCTCTCAGGACGTGTGTGTGGATATGTGGTGGACATAGTTTTGTGTGTTGACGTGTGTGTGTGTGGATATGTGGTGGACATAGTTTTGTGTGTTGACGTGTGTGTGGATATGTGGTGGACATAGTTTTGTGTGTTGACGTGTGTGTGTGGATATGTGGTGGACATAGTTTTGTGTGTTGACGGTGTGTGTGGATATGTGGTGGACATAGTTTTGTGTGTTGACGTGTGTGTGTGGATATGTGGTGGACATAGTTTTGTGTGTTGACGTGTGTGTGTGTGTGGATATGTGGTGGACATAGTTTTGTGTGTTGACGTGTGTGTGTGTGGATATGTGGTGGACATAGTTTTGTGTGTTGACGTGTGTGTGTGTGGATATGTGGTGGACATAGTTTTGTGTGTTGACGTGTGTGTGTGTGTGTGTGTGTGTGTGTGTGGATATGTGGTGGACATAGTTTTGTGTGTTGACGTGTGTGTGTGGATATGTGGTGGACATAGTTTTGTGTGTTGACGTGTGTGTGTGGATATGTGGTGGACATAGTTTTGTGTGGATATGTGGTGGACATAGTTTTGTGTGTTGACGTGTGTGTGTGGATATGTGGTGGACATAGTTTTGTGTGTTGACGTGTGTGTGTGGATATGTGGTGGACATAGTTTTGTGTGTTGACGTGTGTGTGTGGATATGTGGTGGACATAGTTTTGTGTGGATATGTGGTGGACATAGTTTTGTGTGTTGACGTGTGTGTGTGGATATGTGGTGGACATAGTTTTGTGTGTTGACGTGTGTGTGTGTGTGTGTGTGGATATGTGGTGGACATAGTTTTGTGTGTTGACGTGTGTGTGTGTGTGTGTGTGTGTGTGTGTGGATATGTGGTGGACATAGTTTTGTGTGTTGACGTGTGTGTGTGTGTGGATATGTGGTGGACATAGTTTTGTGTGTTGACGTGTGTGTGTGTGGATATGTGGTGGACATAGTTTTGTGTGTTGACGTGTGTGTGTGTGGATATGTGGTGGACATAGTTTTGTGTGTTGACGTGTGTGTGTGTGTATGGATATGTGGTGGACATAGTTTTGTGTGTTGACGTGTGTGTGTGGATATGTGGTGGACATAGTTTTGTGTGTTGACGTGTGTGTGTGGATATGTGGTGGACATAGTTTTGTGTGTTGACGTGTGTGTGTGTGGATATGTGGTGGACATAGTTTTGTGTGTTGACGTGTGTGTGTGGATATGTGGTGGACATAGTTTTGTGTGTTGACGTGTGTGCACTCACGGTTTCAGCCTGTTGGCTTGTCATGGTGTGTATGTGTAGGTTTTTTTTGTGTTCCAATTCATGTTTCAAGTGAACTTTCTTTTCTTTGCATTTCTTTAGCTCTTCAAAGCCACAAGATAGAGACAATGTATTAGATAGTATTCTCTTATTGTTATGAATATAGAGGCCCCACCTCCTCTGTCTCTCTCTCTCTGTCTGTCTGTCTGTCTCTCTGTCTCTCTCTCTCTCTGTCTGTCTGTCTCTCTGTCTCTCTCTCTCTCTGTCTGTCTGTCTCTCTGTCTCTCTCTCTCTCTCTTTGTCTCTCTCTCTCTGTGATGTTATTACTGTCTCCTGTTAGTTGCTGATTGATAGTAGAGGTCGACCAATTATAATTTTTCAACGCCGAAACCGATACTGATTATTGGAGGACCAAAGGAAGCCGATACCGATATAATCGGACAATTAATTAATTAATTAATTTGTAATAATGACGATTACAACAATACTGAATGAACACTTTTACTTAATCTCAATAAAGTCAATTTAGCCTCAAATAAATAATGAAACATGCTCAATTTGGTTTAAATAATGCAAAAACAAAGTGTTGGAGAAGAAAGTAAGTGCAAAATGTGCCATGTAAAAAAGTTAACGTTTAAGTTCCTTACTCAGAACATGAGAACATATGAAAGCTGGTGGTTCCTTTTAACATGTGTCTTCAATATTCCCAGGTAAGAAGCTTTAGGTTGTAGTTATTATAGGGATTATAGGACTATTTATCTCTATACCATTTGGATTTCATTAACCTTTGACTATTGGATGTTCTTATAGGAACTATAGTATTACCAGTGTAACAGTATAGCTTCCATACCTCTCCTCACTCCTACCTGGGCTCGAACCAGGGACACATCGACAACAGCCACCCTCGAAGCATCGTTACCCATGCAGAGCAAGGGGAACAACTACTCCAAGGTCTCAGAGCGAGTGATGTCACCAATTGAAAAGCTTTTAGCGTGCACTAACTAGCTAGCCATTTCACATCGATTACACCAGCCTAATCTCGGGAGTTGATAGGCTTGAAGTCATAAACAGCTCAATGCTTGAAGCACAGCGAAGAGCTGCTGGCAAATGCAGGAAAGTGCTGTTTGAATGAATGCTAACGAGCCTGCTGCTGCCTACCATCGCTCAGTCAGACTGCTCTATCAAATCATAGACTTAATTATAACATAATAACACACAGAAATACGAGCCTTAGGTCATTAATATGGTCAAATCCGGAAACTATAATTTCGAAAACAAAACGTTTATTTCAGTGAAATACGGAACCGTTCCGTATTTTATCTAAAAGGTGGCATCCCTAAGTCTAAATATTGCTGTTACATTGCACAACCTTCAATATTATGTCATAATTATGTACAATTCTGGCAAATAAATTATGGTCTTTGTTAGGAAGAAATGTTCTTCGCACAGTTCGCAATGAGCCAGGCAGCCCAATCTGCTGCATATACCCTGACTCTGCATGCACAGAACGTAAGAGAAGTGACACAATTTCCCTAGATAAAATAAATTAATGTTAGCAGGCAATATTAACTAAATATGCAGGTTTAAATATATATACTTGTGTATTGATTTTAAAGAAAGGCATTGATGTTTATGGTTAGGTACATTGGTGCAACGACAGTCCTTTTTCACGAATGCGCTTGTTAAATCATCACCCGTTTGGCGAAGTAGGCTGTGATTCGATGAGAAATTAACAGGCACCGCATCGATTATATGCAACGCAGGACAAGCTAGATAAACTAGTAATATCATCAACCACGTGTAGTTAACTAGTGATTATGTTAAGATTGATTGTTTCTTATAAGATACGTTTAATGCTAGCTAGCACCTTACCTTGGCTCCTTGCTGCACTCGCGTAACAGGTAGTCAGCCTGCCAGGCAGTCTCCTCGTGGAGTGCAATGTAATCGGCCACAAAAATGACGATTACCGATTGTTATGAATACTTGAAATCGGCCCTAACTAATTGGCCATTCCGATTAATCGGTCGACCTCTAATTGATAGTCTTTACTGTGACTGTGATCAGAGAGCAGCAGTGTCGTCTCGAATTAATCTGCTGTTGTCACACTGGTGAGTTAAACTCTTTAACGAGTAAGCCAACCATTAACCACAGACTAACGTGAGAATAGACTCACTCATTACTGCTGGGAAGTATAGAAGGGAGTATAGTATAGACATATTTAGGTAGTGTTGGTGTCCGTATATATACTATGAAAAAGACAGGTTTAGGTAGTGTTGGTGTCCGTATATATACTATGAAAAAGACAGGTTTAGGTAGTGTTGGTGTCTGTATATATACTATGAAAAAGACAGGTTTAGGTAGTGTTGGTGTCCGTATATATACTATGAAAAAGACAGGTTTAGGTAGTGTTGGTGTCCGTATATATACTATGAAAAAGACAGGTTTAGGTAGTGCTGGTGTCCGTATATATACTATGAAAAAGACAGGTTTAGGTAGTGTTGGTGTCCGTATATATACTATGAAAAAGACAGGTTTAGGTAGTGTTGGTGTCCGTATATATACTATGAAAAAGACAGGTTTAGGTAGTGCTGGTGTCCGTATACATACTATGAAAAAGACAGGTTTAGGTAGTGTTGGTGTCCGTATATATACTATGAAAAAGACAGGTTTAGGTAGTGCTGGTGTCCGTATACATACTATGAAAAAGACAGGTTTAGGTAGTGCTGGTGTCCGTATATATACTATGAAAAAGACAGGTTTAGGTAGTGCTGGTGTCCGTATACATACTATGAAAAGACAGGTTTAGGTAGTGCTGGTGTCCGTATACATACTATGAAAAAGACAGGTTTAGGTAGTGCTGGTGTCCGTATATATACTATGAAAACAGACAGGTTTAGGTAGTGCTGGTGTCCGTATACATACTATGAAAAAGACAGGTTTAGGTAGTGTTGGTGTCCGTATATATACTAGAAAAAGACAGGTTTAGGTAGTGCTGGTGTCCGTATACATACTATGAAAAAGACAGGTTTAGGTAGTGTTGGTGTCCGTATACATACTATGAAAAAGACAGGTTTAGGTAGTGTTGGTGTCCGTATATATACTATGAAAAAGACAGGTTTAGGTAGTGCTGGTGTCCGTATACATACTATGAAAAAGACAGGTTTAGGTAGTGTTGGTGTCCGTATATATATACTATGAAAAAGACAGGTTTAGGTAGTGTTGGTGTCCGTATATATACTATGAAAAAGACAGGTTTAGGTAGTGCTGGTGTCCGTATATATACTATGAAAAGACAGGTTTAGGTAGTGTTGGTGTCCGTATACATACTATGAAAAAGACAGGTTTAGGAAGTGTTGGTGTCCGTATATATACTATGAAAAAGACAGGTTTAGGTAGTGCTGGTGTCCGTATATATACTATGAAAAAGACAGGTTTAGGTAGTGTTGGTGTCCGTATACATACTCCATGCAGATGAAAAAGACAGGTTTAGGTAGTGCTGGTGTCCGTATATATACTATGAAAAAGACACAGGTTTAGGTAGTGTTGGTGTCCGTATATATATACTATGAAAAGACAGGTTTAGGTAGTGTTGGTGTCCGTATATATACTAAGAAAAAGACAGGTTTAGGTAGTGTTGGTGTCCGTATATATACTATGAAAAAGACAGGTTTAGGTAGTGTTGGTGTCCGTATACATACTATGAAAAGACAGGTTTAGGAAGTGTTGGTGTCCGTATATATACTATGAAAAAGACAGGTTTAGGTAGTGTTGGTGTCCGTATATATACTATGAAAAAGACAGGTTTAGGTAGTGTTGGTGTCCGTATATATACTATGAAAAAGACAGGTTTAGGTAGTGCTGGTGTCCGTATACATACTATGAAAAAGACAGGTTTAGGTAGTGTTGGTGTCCGTATATATACTATGAAAAAGACAGGTTTAGGTAGTGTTGGTGTCCGTATATATACTATGAAAAAGACAGGTTTAGGTAGTGTTGGTGTCCGTATACATACTATGAAAAAGACAGGTTTAGGTAGTGTTGGTGTCCGTATATATACTAAGAAAAGACAGGTTTAGGTAGTGCTGGTGTCCGTATACATACTATGAAAAAGACAGGTTTAGGAAGTGTTGGTGTCCGTATATATACTATGAAAAAGACAGGTTTAGGTAGTGTTGGTGTCCGTATACATACTATGAAAAAGACAGGTTTAGGTAGTGCTGGTGTCCGTATATATACTATGAAAAGACAGGTTTAGGTAGTGTTGGTGTCCGTATATATACTATGAAAAAGACAGGTTTAGGTAGTGCTGGTGTCCGTATATATACTATGAAAAAGACAGGTTTAGGTAGTGTTGGTGTCCGTATATATACTATGAAAAAGACAGGTTTAGGAAGTGTTGGTGTCCGTATATATACTATGAAAAATATGACAGGTTTAGGTAGTGTTGGTGTCCGTATACATACTATGAAAAAGACAGGTTTAGGTAGTGCTGGTGTCCGTATATATACTATGAAAAAATACTTTGACAGGTTTAGGTAGTGCTGGTGTCCGTATATATACTATGAAAAAGACAGGTTTAGGTAGTGTTGGTGTCCGTATATATACTATGAAAAAGACAGGTTTAGGTAGTGTTGGTGTCCGTATACATACTATGAAAAAGACAGGTTTAGGTAGTGTTGGTGTCTGTATACATACTATGAAAAAGACAGGTTTAGGTAGTGCTGGTGTCCGTATACATACTATGAAAAAGACAGGTTTAGGTAGTGTTGGTGTCTGTATACATACTATGAAAAAGACAGGTTTAGGTAGTGTTGGTGTCCGTATATATACTATGAAAAAGACAGGTTTAGGTAGTGCTGGTGTCCGTATATATACTATGAAAAAAACAGGTTTAGGTAGTGCTGGTGTCCGTATATATACTATGAAAAAGACAGGTTTAGGTAGTGCTGGTGTCCGTATATATACTATGAAAAAGACAGGTTTAGGTAGTGTTGGTGTCCGTATACATACTATGAAAAAGACAGGTTTAGGTAGTGTTGGTGTCCGTATACATACTATGAAAAAGACAGGTTTAGGTAGTGTTGGTGTCCGTATATATACTATGAAAAAGACAGGTTTAGGTAGTGTTGGTGTCTGTATACATACTATGAAAAAGACAGGTTTAGGTAATTTCTCTGTCTCCAGCAGTCCCCATTAATCGCATAACGCTTCTAGCCAGCTGTAGTTGATTTATATATATATATAACTGATGCACTTAAACCTCCCTGTGAGAGAATTCTGAAATGTAATTTAGCACTGAAAGCATGCGGGCCATCGATCTAGCCCGAAGCGTAATGGTTTGGGTTGATGTGTATTGGAGTGTGCGGTTAGTGGTGTGTGTGTGTGTGTGTGCGTGTGTGTGCTAGGGGTGACTACCAAGTATAATTCAAGTGACTGTAACTCCAGTTCCATGGCAGCCCCCTCACTCCTCGATGCACCACAGAGACCCTGAAACTATGGGGCTGGACCTAGCCTCATATTCCCTGCTTCTGGAATATCCTTTGCTTATGAGGGTACCATGATCCTACCTTTCAAGCCTTTACCCCTAGCCTGAGCAACCCTGTAGCTCAACCCCTGCGGCTGAATTATATGGATCTTCTTGGTCCTTTGAGGTTTACTGTAAGGCTTGGTTCCAGGTGGAATCCATTCACTGTGCACTTTGAACTGGCACAGGTGAGTGCTTTGTAGTTCCACAGCTGCGTGCTTTGAAGTAAACTATAGTTAATTGTTGGAAAATCCTAACTCCTAGAAATGAGGCAGAGGCATGGCTGAGAGATACAGTACACTTCCAAGCTGTGGAATTTGTATCTTTCGAATTCAGGCAGTAAAACAGTTTTTTTAGAAGACATTTTGATGTTTGCAGCATTTTCCTCCGATAGTTTGATGGTTGAACACGTGAAACGAAAAATGAATGTATGAGAGTTTCTGTAGTTGCACAGAATGAATTTGATTTTGGTGGCAAACATTTCTTTGCGTCCCCACAAGATACTCTATACAACGACAGAGTCATCTTGTTTTAAGAATCATCTCTTCAGGTAATTTAAATGTAAAGGGGTGCTTTGTTTTTCCTTGTAATTGTAGAGGTGTTCATCAAGTTGCCTGGTAGGAGATTGTGACTTCAAACAGGGGTACGTTTGAGAGCGCAATGTTTTTAACTGTGTTGTTGGTCCCAGGGGGAAGATCATTGATAAATTGAACATTGAAATGTGTAACATAAGCCATGGTTTAGCACATTGATTGATCAAAGAATATCTTACTGGTAAATGTGTGTTGGCCTATATTTATTGAATGAATATGTTTATATTGTCATTCGTGCCCTTTATGTTAATTGATCATTTATCTATGGAATGCTTCCATGGTGAAATGCATTGTGGGTAGGCCTAAACACCTAATTTCCTGTTGTGGCCAGACAGGGAAGGTTTGTCAACACTTGTTGTAGCTCATGTAATTGCTATCAGCTATGCCTGAATTTGACGTCTGGGTTTAGGTCAGTGCTTTGGCCAGTTTATGTTGATTTTCCTCCTGTTTATTATTTAGTAAATATGTTAAATACTTTTTTCTCCTAGTTATTCTCCACTTTGCAAATGTAAGTCCTCACACATTGGTTGCATAATGAAATGGAAGCTGTGTTAACATTAGTTGTAAACTGGTGAAGTTACGTAAAGCTGTGATAAGGTAGGACAGAGAGCAAGGAGGGAGGGCTCTTGAGCTGTACTGCATCACCATCAAGCGTCATAAATTACTGTTTTCCTAAATGCTCATTTATGCGTGCTGTGAAAATGGGATCCGTAGGCTGCTTAACTAAGGACGGTGTGATGCAATTGCGGAGCCTCTTAGAGGCTTGCGGAGGCCAAATTGAGCTACGTACCACATCGCTGTAGCGCTCCGCATTGACATGATTGGTTGACGGTAGGTGGCCGTGGGAGGTCCGGTATAAATACAAACTCCCTTCCTTGACAACTTCCTTCACAACAGCTCTGCTCAGCTCCGAGAAGCGCAAAAAGTATGTTTGCTCTGACTTCTGCGGAGGCTGCATCACAGTAAATGCTGTACAGCCACTGCAGATGTCGGATTGACCATGCAGAGCCCTTGATGGCTGTTGCAGTGTATTGTGTCAGAATAATCTACAGAGAAGAGGGCCAGAGGTAATCAAGTCTTTTGAATTAGATTTAAAAAATGTGCCCTCTTTTACTCTACACCCCCCCATCTCTCTCTCTCTCTCTGTCTCTTACACACACACACACAGACACAGACACACACACACACAGACACTCACACAGACACAGACACACACACACACACACACACACACAAGCGCGCACACAATGTTTGTTTTACTATCCTTGTGGGGACCTAACACTTGATTCTCATTTAAAATCCTATTTTCCTTAACTGACTAACCCTATCCCTTCATCCAACCCTAACCCTAAACATAACTGACTAACCCTATCCCTCCATCACACCCTAACCCTAAGCTTAACTGACTAACCCTATCCCTCCATCACACCCTAACCCTAAACATAACTGACTAACCCTATCCCTCCATCACACCCTAACCCTAAGCTTAACTGACTAACCCTATCCCTCCATCACACCCTAACCCTAAACGTAACTGACTAACCCTATCCCTTCATCCAACCCTAACCCTAAACATAACTGACTAACCCTATCCCTTCATCCAACCCTAACCCTAAACTTAACTGACTAACCCTATCCCTCCATCACAACCCTAACCCTAAACTTAACTGACTAACCCTATCCCTCCATCACACCCTAACCCTAAACGTAACTGACTAACCCTATCCCTTCATCCAACCCTAACCCTAAACGTAACTGACTAACCCTATCCCTTCATCCAACCCTAACCTAAACTTAACTGACTAACCCTATCCCTTCATCCAACCCTAACCCTAAACGTAACTGACTAACCCTATCCCTTCATCCAACCCTAACCCTAAACTTAACTGACTAACCCTATCCCTTCATCCAACCCTAACCCTAAACGTAACTGACTAACCCTATCCCTTCATCCAACCCTAACCCTAAACTTAACTGACTAACCCTATCCCTTCATCCAACCCTAACACTAAACTTAACTGCCCACCTAACCTAAACCTAACCCCTAAGCCACAGATGACACAATCTGTATTGCACTCCACACTGCCCTCTCCCACTTGGACAAGAGGAACACCCAGCTGAGAATGCTGTTCATTGACTACAGACAAGACAACTTGCCAAAATTATAGTTTGTTATCAAAAAATGTGTGTAGTGGTATAAAAACAAGTTTTTATGACTCCAACCTAAGTGTATGTAAACTGTATTAATGTACAGCTTCTACCCCTAAGCCATACGGCTGCTAAGTAGGTAACCAAATAGGTACCCGGACTTGATTTGAAACAGCCTTTTTCCTTTTGGGGACCAGCAAAATGTCCCCACTTGTCCGAATTGTCCTTCTTTTACTATCCTTGTGAGGACTTCTGGTCCCCAAAAGGATTGTAAAACCAAGAATACACACACACCCTTTACCTACATACCCTCTGCCAGCTCCCTGCAGTGAGTGGTAATTAAAAAGATCAGCATGTGTGATTCAGCCTGTACTGTATGCCTATGTGTCAGAGAGAGAGAGAGTGTGTGTGTGTGTGATTCAGCCTGTACTGTATGCCTATGTGTCAGAGAGAGAGAGAGTGTGTGTGTGATTCAGCCTGTACTGTATGCCTATGTGTCAGAGAGAGAGAGAGTGTGTGTGTGATTCAGCCTGTACTGTATGCCTATGTGTCAGAGAGAGAGAGAGAGTGTGTGTGATTCAGCCTGTACTGTATGCCTATGTGTCAGAGAGAGAGAGAGTGTGTGTGTTTCAGCCTCTACTGTATGCCTATGTGTCAGAGAGAGAGAGAGTGTGTGTGTGATTCAGCCTGTACTGTATGCCTATGTGTCAGAGAGAGAGAGAGTGTGTGTGATTCAGCCTGTACTGTATGCCTATGTGTCAGAGAGAGAGAGAGTGTGTGTGTGTGTTTTCAGCCTCTACTGTATGCCTATGTGTCAGAGAGAGAGAGTGTGTGTGTTTTTCAGCCTCTACTGTATGCCTGTGTGTCAGAGAGAGAGAGTGTGTGTGTATTTCAGCCTCTACTGTATGCCTATGTGTCAGAGAGAGAGAGTGTGTGTGTTTCAGCCTCTACTTTATGCCTATGTGTCAGAGAGAGAGTGTGTGTGTATTTCAGCCTCTACTGTATGCCTATGTGTCAGAGAGAGTGTGTGTGTATTTCAGCCTCTACTGTATGCCTATGTGTCAGAGAGAGAGTGTGTGTGTGTTTCAGCCTCTACTGTATGCCTATGTGTCAGAGAGAGAGTGTGTGTGTGTGATTCAGTCTCTACTGTATTCCTATGTGTCAGAGAGAGAGTGTGTGTGTGTGTGTGTTTCAGCCTCTACTGTATGCCTATGTGTCAGAGAGAGAGAGTGTGTGTGTGTTTCAGCCTCTACTGTATGCCTATGTGTCAGAGAGAGAGAGTGTGTGTGTGTTTCAGCCTCTACTCTATGCCTATGTGTCAGAGAGAGAGAGTGTGTGTTTCAGCCTCTACTGTATGCCTATGTGTCAGAGAGAGAGAGTGTGTGTGTGTTTCAGCCTCTACTGTATGCCTATGTGTCAGAGAGAGAGAGTGTGTGTGTGTGTGGGTGTGTGTTTCAGCCTCTACTGTATGCCTATGTGTCAGAGAGAGAGAGTGTGTGTGTGTGTTTCAGCCTCTACTGTATGCCTATGTGTCAGAGAGAGAGTGTGTGTGTGATTCAGCCTCTACTGTATGCCTATGTGTCAGAGAGAGAGTGTGTGTGTGTGTTTCAGCCTCTACTGTATGCCTATGTGTCAGCGAGAGAGAGAGTGTGTGTGTTTCAGCCTGTACTGTATGCCTATGTGTCAGAGAGAGAGAGAGTGTGTGTGTGTGTGTGTGTGTGTGGGTGTGTGTTTCAGCCTCTACTGTATGCCTATGTGTCAGAGAGAGAGAGTGTGTGTGTGTTTTCAGCCTCTACTGTATGCCTATGTGTCAGAGAGAGAGAGTGTGTGTGTGTTTCAGCCTCTACTGTATGCCTATGTGTCAGAGAGAGAGTGTGTGTGTGTTTCAGCCTCTACTGTATGCCTATGTGTCAGAGAGAGAGAGTGTGTGTGTGTGTTTCAGCCTCTACTGTATGCCTATGTGTCAGCGAGAGAGAGAGTGTGTGTGTTTCAGCCTGTACTGTATGCCTATGTGTCAGAGAGAGAGAGAGTGTGTGTGTGTGTTTCAGCCTCTACTGTATGCCTATGTGTCAGAGAGAGAGAGAGTGTGTGTGATTCAGCCTGTACTGTATGCCTATGTGTCAGAGAGAGAGAGAGAGAGTGTGTGTGTGTTTCAGCCTCTACTGTATGCCTATGTGTCAGAGAGAGAGTGTGTGTGTGTTTCAGCCTCTACTGTATGCCTATGTGTCAGAGAGAGAGAGAGTGTGTGTTTCAGCCTGTACTGTATGCCTATGTGTCAGAGAGAGAGAGAGTGTGTGTGTGTTTCAGCCTCTACTGTATGCCTATGTGTCAGAGAGAGAGAGTGTGTGTGTGTTTTCAGCCTCTACTGTATGCCTATGTGTCAGAGAGAGAGAGTGTGTGTGTGTTTCAGCCTCTACTGTATGCCTATGTGTCAGAGAGAGAGAGAGAGAGAGTGTGTGTGTGATTCAGCCTCTACTGTATGCCTATGTGTCAGAGAGAGAGAGAGTGTGTGTGTTTCAGCCTCTACTGTATGCCTATGTGTCAGAGAGAGAGAGTGTGTGTGTGATTCAGCCTCTACTGTATGCCTATGTGTCAGAGAGAGAGAGTGTGTGTGTGTTTCAGCCTGTACTGTATGCCTATGTGTCAGAGAGAGAGAGAGAGTGTGTGTGTGATTCAGCCTCTACTGTATGCCTATGTGTCAGAGAGAGAGAGAGTGTGTGTGTGTTTCAGCCTCTACTGTATGCCTGTGTGTCAGAGAGAGAGAGTGTGTGTGTGTTTCAGCCTCTACTGTATGCCTATGTGTCAGAGAGAGAGTGTGTGTGTGTGTGTTTCAGCCTCTACTGTATGCCTATGTGTCAGAGAGAGAGAGTGTGTGTGTGTGTGTGTTTCAGCCTCTACTGTATGCCTATGTGTCAGAGAGAGAGTGTGTGTGTGTGTGTGTGTGTGATTCAGCCTCTACTCTATGCCTATGTGTCAGAGAGAGAGAGTGTGTGTGTGTGTGTTTCAGCCTCTACTGTATGCCTATGTGTCAGAGAGAGAGAGTGTGTGTGTGTGTTTCAGCCTCTACTGTATGCCTATGTGTCAGAGAGAGAGAGTGTGTGTGTGTGTGTGTGTGATTCAGCCTGTACTGTATGCCTATGTGTCAGAGAGAGAGAGAGTGTGTGTGTGATTCAGCCTCTACTGTATGCCTATGTGTCAGAGAGAGAGAGAGTGTGTGTGTGTTTCAGCCTCTACTGTATGCCTGTGTGTCAGAGAGAGTGTGTGTGTATTTCAGCCTCTACTGTATGCCTATGTGTCAGAGAGAGAGAGTGTGTGTGTTTCAGCCTCTACTGTATGCCTATGTGTCAGAGAGAGAGAGTGTGTGTGTTTCAGCCTCTACTGTATGCCTATGTGTCAGAGAGAGAGTGTGTGTGTGTTTCAGCCTCTACTGTATGCCTATGTGTCAGAGAGAGAGAGTGTGTGTGTTTCAGCCTCTACTGTATGCCTATGTGTCAGAGAGAGAGAGTGTGTGTGTTTCAGCCTCTACTGTATGCCTATGTGTCAGAGAGAGAGAGTGTGTGTGTTTCAGCCTCTACTGTATGCCTATGTGTCAGAGAGAGAGAGAGAGAGAGAGTGTGTGTGTGATTCAGCCTGTACTGTATGCCTATGTGTCAGAGAGAGAGAGTGTGTGTGATTCAGCCTCTACTGTATGCCTATGTGTCAGAGAGAGAGAGAGAGTGTGTGTGTTTCAGCCTCTACTGTATGCCTATGTGTCAGAGAGAGAGAGAGTGTGTGTGATTCAGCCTCTACTGTATGCCTATGTGTCAGAGAGAGAGAGTGTGTGTGATTCAGCCTGTACTGTATGCCTATGTGTCAGAGAGAGAGAGTGTGTGTGATTCAGCCTGTACTGTATGCCTATGTGTCAGAGAGAGAGAGTGTGTGTGTTTCAGCCTCTACTGTATGCCTATGTGTCAGAGAGAGAGTGTGTGTGTTTCAGCCTCTACTGTATGCCTATGTGTCAGAGAGAGAGAGTGTGTGTGTTTCAGCCTTTACTGTATGCCTATGTGTCAGAGAGAGTGAGTGTGTGTGCCGCTGCCGTTCAATCCCCTGAGAGCTTGTCTGAGTTACCCAAGAAGACGTCACAGGGACGTCACAGATATTTGGACTCCCTCCTTCAC